>NW_005187669.1:180708-186558 GCF_000239375.1 Pundamilia nyererei | reverse complement strand
TGGAACATGCTCGTGTGCGATGGCAAACCGTCTGTCCTGCAGTCAGGACACGCGAGTTGTGTGATGTGATTATTTGCTGCCAGTAAAAAACTTGAAGTAGTTTAAAAACAGCTTTCTAAATTAACTTTGACATAAACCCGTCTGTGATCATCTGTTAAAGCAGCCGACTCTGGATGTGAAACGATCCTCACGATAACTGATGATTTAATTCATTTTTTACCCGAAAACAAAGAAAAGTTTATTTAAATGAGGTTTTATGAGACTTACATTTGTAATGGAATAAAGAAATAGTGTCAAAATGTTTGAATTAAGTTTTAATTAAAAGTGGGGGAAAATCCACTTCATATTAATTAAGTATCAAACAGAGGGGGACATTTTGAGCCCAGAGGACCACAGCTGTGATTATGTGCTGCCAAACCTTCTCACTAAAGTTCAACACACAGCCCTCTGTGATTAGTCTGATAGTCAAAATAATCGAAACGTTTCAATATGTTTTATCTTGTACTGTTTATAAGATTGAAACCTGCAGTCAGCTGAGACTGAAGACGTCACCTGATGAAGAATCGTTTCTCGTCATCACGCTACAATCAACCTTTGGAGATTTCAATATTTTATTTTCGCTCAAAAACAGAGTGTACTTTATGTAAATGAGGTCTGGTGGCCCTAAATTGCAAAATGAAAGGTACATTTTGTGTTAATGTGTTAATCTTAAGTAAAACTAAGGTGTGAAACTGTATTGATTGAAGATTTGTACTTTAAAAAACACTCAAATGACGTTGGGTCCTTTTTGACCAGGACATTATGAGGGTGAACTTCGGGATCACACGGTTGTTTTAAAAGCATCTTTCAAGACAAAGCAAGAGCCAGTGTAGGTACATATATACAGTATATATAATGTATATGTCTTTTGCAGGAATCAAACATGATATCATCAGAAACAAGGAGTCCGTCACCCTGCGCTGTCCTCACCCTGTGGAGGGTGAGGTGACGTGGAGCAGAGAGAACAAAGGAAGGATAGTTGACATACTCACCGCTGACGGTAACAGCGAGAGAAGACTCATCAATGACACACGATTCATGTCATCAGCTGATAAGTGGCTGATCATCCTGAGGCCTGCTGCGTCAGACTCTGGGAGATACCTGTGTAATAACAAACCAGCGGTGCAGCTGACGGTGATCTCTCCAGGTAACGTCACACTTTGTCACTGTTGTTCTGTTTGTGTCTGTTTTCAAAGATCAGGTTCTCTTCAGGGCCTGTGGGAATTAAACAGCACGAGCGCACACCTCCATCACTTTAATGGGTTAAATAACAGTCCTGCACATAGATGGCACATCAGGGTCAAAGTTTAACCACGATTAGTTTTTATAACCATGAAAAAGCAACATGAGTGAATTCAGATTAACTTGATTAATCTCATCATTTTACAGGACAATCAGCTTCTACACCCTTTCCAGCAAACGCAACATCAGCACCACCCACAAACTCAGGTATCACTGAAATCACAAAGTTTCACAGATTATTGAACATAATCAGAGTAAAGCGAGTCTCTGCCACCACAACACCAGCTGTTTTATGTCCAGTTCAAAGAGAACGATGTCGGAGATTTTAATCTGTTTGATCTTGATTTGTAACTAAAGCTGTCACACGCTGTGATAATATAGAACAATACAGGTTAAAGTATTTCTCTGAAAACCAAAATCTAAAGTTAAGTTATGATGATGACGTGTACAAGCTTGACTGTCCCACCACAGACTGGGTCTCAGCTCTCGACAGTTCATCACTTTTAAAAATGCTCTTTTGTTTTCTCTTCCTTTTCCTCTGAAGACCAGCAGCTGCTTCTTGGGTTGATTTATGGAACAGCCGCTTCATTCATCTGCATCATCATCATCATCATCATCGTTGCATCTGTTTTTTACCCAGCGAGGAGCGGGTCCAACAAACAAGGTGAAGAAAGCCTGAGACACACGAACGGGAGAATTTTTAGATCCACTGATAAACACAATTATTTCACAGAATGTAACACGTACTTCTTTAATTCAGTTTTATTTATACAGAGCAAATCACAACAAACTGCTTTGTACTGTAAGGTCGACCCTACAATAATACACACAGAGAAAACCCAACAATCATATGACCCCCTATGAGCAGCACTTTGGCGACAGTGGGAAGGAAAAACTCCCTTTTAACAGGAAGAAACCTCCGACAGAACCAGGCTCAGGGAGGGGCGGGGCCATCTGCTGTGATTGGTTGGGGTGAGAGAAGGAAGACAGGATAAAGACATGCTGTGGAAGAGAGACAGAGGTTAATAACAGATATGATTCAATGCAGAGAGGTCTGTTAACACACAGTGAGTGAGAAAGGTGACTGGAAAGGAAAAACTCAATGCATCATGGGAATCCCCGGCAGCCTACGTCTATTGCAGCATAACTAAGGGAGGATTCAGGGTCACCTGGTCCAGCCCTAACTATATGCTTTAGCAAAAAGGAAAGTTTGAAGCCTAATCTTGAAAGTAGAGATAGTGTCTGTCTCCTGAATCCAAACTGGAAGCTGGTTCCATAGAAGAGGGGCCTGAAAATTGAAGGCTCTGCCTCCCATTCTACTTTTAAATACTCTAGGAACAACAAGTAGGCCTGCAGAGTGAGAGCGAAGTGCTCTAATAGGGTGATATGGTACTACAAGGTCATTAAGATAAGATGGGGCCTGATTATTTAAGACTGCTGACAGAGAGAATATTATTAATAGGATATGTAATTAAAACACCTTTTCAATGCATCGTTTGCACACATAGAAGCTGCGATGATGTGTCCAGATTCCCTCCTCTGTCCTCTCGCTCACGTCTCTCTTGGAGTCGATCACTAACATTCAGGTTTTGTTCACTTTGGCAGGAAGTGAAAGAAAAGAGCACGTCTATCATTACATAATAGATGACGTCAGGTTAAAGGCTGAAAATGGTGAGAAATACTTTGACTACCTTGCACTGCATTACAGTGTTGCTATCGTTCCCACTGAGATGTGGATTTTATTCATTATTTATTATTTTATAAAGTGATAAATTTAAATGTTTACGCATTTAAACAAACATAGTTTCGCGTCATCTTACGATTTCTGCAGTTAGTCTTTGTTTTTCTTTTATATGCCGGTTTTCCTGACTCGCTCTCTTCCATTTATTTATTTATTTATTGAAATTAATGATTTATTGAGGCTCCAAAACCATTTATCATTGAGCATTAAAACAGAGAGAGTAGAATATAAGAAAAAATAGAAAAGTCACACAGGCTTGACACAGTGTGACGACACCAATGTTAAACAACAACATTTTCATCTTCAAAGTCAACATAAAGCCCAAATATATCACAACTTCACCAATACAACATAAAAATATCCAATATAACATATAATCACGCTCTACATACACATATATTTTACATGTACGTATTTATTTGTATGTAAATATACAAACACTCCTGTTGTTATTGTTGTATTTTCTTCATCCACAGCTCCGTCACAGATCATTAGAACCACTGGATAAAGCATCTGCAAATAGCAGCCACTGCACGGCTCACCTGAGAGATACCTGTAAAAGCAATTTTTAAAGCTGCTGTAAAAACATAAAATAGATATTTAACAACAGTTATATCAGGCATGTTGTGCACTTTAAATAACAGCTGCATTATTTTGTTTAAATGATCATATTTACAGTGACAGGACTGTGTGAATGATTGTATTTTCTATCAGTAAATCTTCATTTCTTTAGATTTTATATATTTAAGTCTTTTGCATGTTTATTTTTTATTTTACAAATCATATGAGAGTTTTGAACATCTAACTGTTACCTGATATTATAAGTCTGAAAATATCCAGTGAATGTTTTAGAAAGAAAGTTGATTTCTCTGCTGACTTTGAAAAGTGAGCTGTTTATTTGGCCAAATACCAACATGAAACTGAACAGGCACGTGCAAAACGTAGACGAGAAATAATCCAAACACGAGCATGAACCCTAACCTGAACAGCTGCAACAAAACTCTGCACGCTGACGTGACTCGACGTGGAGAAACAGGCGACCCGACACTGAACGAGGACGACAAAGGACTTCAATACACAGAAGGGTGATGAGAGCAGTGGGAACAGCTGGGGAGGCACAGCTGACACAAATGATCAAGACGCCTCAGGAAAAAACTAAACACACTGAACGTGAGCCGTGTCCCAAAACGTCGGCTGCATCCTTCGGAGGACCCGGCCTTCGTGGTCTACGTTGGCCGGGTCCTTCGAAGACTGAGAAGGCCGGAAGTAAACGGCTGTGAAATGGGACGGTCCAGCCTTCAGATCTGCGTCACCGCTGTGTGGGTGGAGTTTAATAAACTCAGCCGTCTGCTCCTTGATATCTAAAATATAACACTGGTGTAAATTCTCAACTCTCTCACACTTCTGTTTAATCAGTTTTCTGTTTGACGTTTATTCAGCTGTGTGAAAACCCCGGAGGAACCCACCCGATGGATTAATAATGTTTGATTTAATCTAATAATCTAATAACTTTGATCTCAGCCAAACCGATTTACTCCGGAACAAATAAAACAGAAAAAAGCCCAACAATAACATTTTTCAATTATCCAAGTGACTTATATGTCATGTTTAACCTGAGTAGTGAAAGACGGCGGTGGGTCTGAAAACGATGAAGCCGGGGGTCCACTGCTCTCTCGAGTGACCCTTGACCTCCCGGTCAGCTATCGAGCTGGTGGGTCACAGACGTCTCCGAAAACGTCAGAGCGCTTTTGCAAATATGCGATATCTTGATAAACCGAGCAGATCTTTGAAGTTTACACAGATTCTTGCCTGAAAATATGTTAAAAGTTAATTTTGTGACCCAGAAAGAATAATAAGAGTAATATTAAAACTTAGTAGCGGCCGCCATTGTTGGAAACTGAAGTTTGGCTGGGCCGCGCTATGAATTCTGGGATATGGTGGGCCACGAAGCAACACGACAACAGACGCTTGACAGTTAGAACAGACATGGAGAGACTAAGGCACAGGCATAACTCAGAGTCAACACTGAGGACAAGACAGACCACACAGAGGACAGGAAAGGACTCGTAAATCAGGAGACGCATGAAACAAACTAAATCCCAACTAATAATAACAACATGAGAACTTAACGTATTCCCAATAAGGAACAATGACTTTCTGTCCCCTACCATGTTTGCATGTGTTAGCTGTCTGCTAACCCAAAGCCTGAATAGTTGCTTATATGTACATGTTAGCTTGCCAGCTACACCAGGCAACTACCTGTGTATCAGTAACCTCTTTACCTGGTAGGTGAGTAGTGGCCTGTAACCTGCAACAAAATTATTTAGATAAAAGCAATAATTTTGTTGTTACCATCAAAACACGAGGTCTAAATGTGACGTGAATTTCTTGTTAGGTAAGAAGGAAACGTAAGAAGCCACCGTCTTTGTTTTTATTTTCATGCTGTGATGTTTTGCTGGTGCAAGTTTCCAGTTCCTCACTGTGTCACCATTAGATGCATGTTGTCTGTGTTTGTCTGTGCAGACAGCTGCGGAGAAGTTTTTCTGTTGAAGCATTTAAACTTTAAACAAAGTTCTGATGGATGCAGAGTTGGTCTAAAACCTCATTTTTATTCACTATTGCAAAATAAAATTACCTTAGTTTAGCTTTTTTGTATTTGCAACTTTAATACCTGTGCAGGAGCGGGTCATGGAAGGCCGGTGATCTCTGGGTCTCCCCACAGGCCTCCATCTGAGTCTGAGAGTGAATGTTAGAAAGAGAACTCGGAAATGTGCTGTGTGTGTGAGTGTGTGTGTGTGTGCGTGTGTGTGTGTGTGTGTGTGTGTGTG
>NW_005187669.1:172225-180201 GCF_000239375.1 Pundamilia nyererei | reverse complement strand
GTGTGTGTGTGTGTGTGTGTGTGCGTGTGTGTGCGTGTGTGTGTGTGTGTGTCACTGCCCGTCCGCTCACAGTAAAACTACACTGATAAAACGGCCTCACAGACATTTGCAGTCACAGTTTGGGTGTTTTCAGCGTCTGCTCTGACTTCCTGTTTCATCACTTCTGCTTCCCTCACTGCCAAACTGTGTCATCGTCACTCTGATCCAATCATCTTCTTCTCTGCCGTCTGTGAGTCACTCAGTCACAAACAAGAGACATTATGAAACCTTTATTTTGTCTGTACACAGCCCCATCCCATAATTATCCCACATATCTCCTTTCTCTCACATCAAACAGAGCTTCAGTCCTTCAGCCACAGTGCAACAGGCAGCCGTGTCACCAGGAGCTCTGATATTATATAGAATTGTAACGTTTTTTGTTTGTGGAATTAAAATCTAAGCGCAGAGAATGTGGAGAAGCTGAAAAAGCTCAAATTCATTATTTACACTTTGTCTTTCAAAGACAATCACACCAATGTTGTTAAACATGTTGGTTTTCATGCGGCACAACTGTGACACATATTTGTTAAAAATGATTAAAAACTAATATATTATTATGTTAACAAGCAAGACTGGTGCTGCAAATAATACAAGAGAGCAACACTGCAGAAAGCAGCAGAGAGTTAGTACTCTCACATAACTCTGTTATAATGAATCATAGTTCCAGGACCATGGACAGCGTTACGGCTGTGCAGAATTACCTGCATCTGAAAATCCTCTCTCACTTTGTGACTGTGTGGCAGACAAAGCCACACTTACCCCACGCAGGCCACAGGTGGATGTATCTACATCTGTGTGACAGCAGTTTGTGCCTGTGTGGTGCCAATATGGGTTTTCTATGGACAGCCATCATTGGATGAAGTTGTTTTATTAAAAATAATTAATCTGTGAGTGAAAAAGGCACAGATAGTTTAATTCTTTGTAGTCTAAGGAGCTTGTAAAGAAAAGCGTCTGGACTTCTTTAAGTTGCTTGAAGACGTTTCACCTCTCATCCGAGAAGCTTCTTCAGTTCTAAGGTCAAATGGTGGTAACAATATAATAATAATGAGAGCCGACGAGTCTGTCACTCTGGACTGTCCTCTGTCTGTGGAGGGAAAGGTGACAAACTCACAGCACAGGAGGAATCTGCTCTCTCTTTCTAGTCCCTGTCAGGACTCTTGCTGCAGCATTTTGGATTAGCTGAAGGCTTTTCAGGGAGTTTTTAGGACTTCCTGATAATAATGAATTACAGTCGTCCAGCCTGGAAGTAATAAATGCATGAACTACACTACTGGTCAACAGTTTTAGAACACCCCAATTTTTCCAGTTTTTTATTGAAACTATGCAGTTGTTTCAGTTTTGTCAACAGTTACAGGTAATAAGAGAAATCATGGCTCTGCTCCTGTGAAAAACACTCTCTGCTCACGATTCCTAGTGACACCAAACACTCGTGTTGGCTAGGCAGTCCTGTATACTGGTGAGGTTTTTCAAACAGTGATCCACGCTGTACTGATGAGTTTGACTCAACAATCCAGTGTCAACTGGAGCTCAGCCACACTGCTAAATTGATGCTGAGAGCAATCAGCTGTAGCTGGTGATGGCTGGTGAGCGACAGGTGTGGCTACCTCCAGCGTGGGAAAATCTTCCCGGTCAAATGATCACTCAGTGCCCAAATATCCGGGGGACACAAAGATCCCACACTAAAACAGAGGAGATCACGCCATGATTTCAAGCTCACCATCTTGTTCTCTTTTTTCCCGAGGTAGTTCTGGTGCCTCAGGAAAAAAGGTACCCCCCCCCCCCCCAAACTACCTCCCTCTTCCTCCCGCTCCATCACACCGCCACACATTCAAGGCCTTGAGATGCAGGCGTGTCACTGAGGTGCAGGGGAGGGATTCCCCCCTCTGTCCCTTTCTCCACATTTCTCACACATCACATACATATAGGGCCTTGGGGGTGGGCACGTTATACGGCAGTCTCTGTATTCAACATCACCTCTGGCACAAATTTTAAATGCACATAGACATTGAGGGTTCTCAGGAGGGGACGTGCTGACACCTGCTGCTCTCTGGCAGGAAGCACCATGCCCTCTCATGTTTTAAATGTGTGCACTGCAACCTTTCTGTGTGTCTCCACGTTGGGTGAGTGTTGAGTTTTTGCATATGTGTGCATGAGGGTGGGAATGCATGTTTGTGTCTGTGTGTGCCTGTTCGTCTATGTGTCAGATCAGGTTTTAGACTCCACCTCTCTGAGAACATCTCAGGTCTCCCAGGTGTGGGGGCCTATCTCCCCCCACCACATTCCCTGCTGGTGGCAGATGCCCTCAACCGTCGGCTGCAGCTCAAAAGCTGCAGCCCTGCAGGAACGACAGCCGTGCATAGAAGCTAGTCAATAAATATGATGAAAAGCATGAAAATGTCTTTGGGTCTGCCGTGGTTTGTTTACAGTGGTAATGCCAGGCTTGTAGTTGGCTAAGTGCTGAACTCCCTGCCATACCTGTCATCAGCTGCTGTTGCTGAAGTGGTCTTCGGTCTTCCTCTTGTATACTGCCTTGGCCAGCTCAGATCGAGCTGCACTGTACTGCATACTGTCACCGGATCACGTTGCTTCAGCAGGACCTGGACCTCTTCCAGGGTCTCTGGTTGGAATACACCCGGAGACGTTTGTCCACAGTGACACTTTGTGTGCTCTTCGAGGTTCTGATGTTAAATACACAACTGTGACCATGATGACAGTAAACCTGCGAGGTATATAGATGGGTCTGTTCAGTCAGATATTCCAACTTCAGGGAACAGTGTCTGTCTACAGTCTTTATGTTCTTGCATCAGCTGTCTTTGATGTAGATGCATAAGCCCCTCCTTTGTTCTTACCAAAGTGGCTCTCATGACGGTGGACCGTGCCGCATGCTAACTCAATCGCTGAGTCCGGAGCTGATGGCTGCAGCCAAGCCTTGTGCTGTATAATGCTACTGTTGGCTGCAGTCTCAGTTCATCTATTTTGTTGGTTGTGGACCTGACGTTGGAGAGCAAAGTACTCAGAAGCGGTGGCTTAAGTGGTTGTTCCTTTGCTCTTTCGTGTCCTTTGTTTACTTCTCCTCTTGGGTTTGCCACTGGGAAGAACCAACCACAGAGACCCTGGAGTTCTTATTATGTTCTTATTATATTGTTTGCAAAGTGTAATTCCAGTCCTGACGACTGTGAGTAGATTCCACTCGACACACAGTAGAAAAAAAACACTCATAAATATACACGTAGAACATATAAAAGCACCAAACGTGAGCTGCTGTGTTTATGTCGCCAGCTTGAAGGTCAGAAAGTATCTGGCGTAGCCTCCAGTAATCTTCCCCATATATTCATGGTCAGCTTCATCCCTCTGTAGTTACTGCAGTTCTGAAAACCTTACCTGTGCTTGACAAACAGAATATTTAGTGGATTTTAAAAAGTCTTTTTGGCCCACTCTCTGTAAACTGTAGAGATGGTTGTGTGGAAATCCCAGCATTTCTGAAGCTCTCAGATCAGCCCGTGTGGTCAGGCTGTAGCTGTGTTAGCGTCATGGTCTGGTGAATGCCGGTGTTTTTCCACTATCTGCCACGACTCCTCTGGAGTCTGACTCGTCTCTCAGGGGAGCCGCACCTGGAGCTGATTTCCTCGGCAGTATTTAAGGTCAGCTGGGACAACAACTCTCTGGACGGTTGTCTGTTAACCAGTTTGTGTCCATGAATTGCTTACCTCACCACCTACAGTTTACTTTCTACCTGGACGCTGGACATAGCTGCTGAATTCTCCACTCTTAGTCTGGTACGGGCTCCCTTTATGGTATCACCTACCTCAGGAGTGTCCCCTGTCATAGTAGCTTCGTTATTTCATGTGTTAATCCTCACTCGCCTGTTCATAGTGAGGCACTCATAGTGAATTCATACTGAATGTACGATCTCTCCCAGCATTACTCATAGTTATGTTGTATTTTGTGTGTTCCCTGGTGCATAGCCCTGCCCCCCTCATTAGTCTCTTGTAAGTAGATGCTGTTAATTCACCTTGTTCACTGTTTTACGTTAGCAGGCACTGTGTACAATCCCACAGCGGCTGGTGTCTGAGTTTTATCTGTTCTGTGGGTCCACTCTGCCTCGGACGGCCTGTGTCGTGACAGTTGGGGCCTCATGAAGCTCACAAACCACTGAGGTTTGAGGTGAATGGTAAAACTAGCTATAGCATACATCAATGAACTCTCTGGAACTTCACAGAGTGATAAACAAATGAGACAGTGTGGTGGTTTCCTCTACTCTGGTGTAAAAATAGTCGACACTTACAGACCACATTAGCAGCTGATCTCATGCACTCATGTTTACACAGACTCTTCACAGACAGGAGTCACAAAGAAAACCATCTAAAGGAATGTAAATTAAAAAGATTTGTTGCACACTTGGTCAAATGACACTTCCAGCTGTGCATGAGAGGCGTGGATGAAGACACAGAGGCTGGACCAGGCGGAACCTGACGGCTGCGGAACCTGAAGGTGGCGAGTCGTTTTCTTTACTTGCTCATTTGCTCTGCAACTGGAAATACCAAACACAAGCCCTTCAGTTTAGCGCAGCTGCTCTCTGCGGCTGTCTGTGCACTAAAACACACAAACAGGACCCCAAAGCTGCCTGTTTCAGTGCCTGCATGAGCGTCACCCATGGGAGTTATCATTGACCAAAATATTCCAGCTGGATTGCCAGTGAGCACAGTATGTGTCACAAATGCAGTAATAAAGAACTGAATGCATAAAGCAACAACGCTAAGCACACCAAACAAATAAAGAAGATAAAACTGTGTAGAGGGGCAGTATCTTTGCAGTACATTCACCCGTCAAATGAGTCACACACATTTCATAATAAATAATTAAATAAATGTAACCATATTTTCTGGCATCTCCATTGTACCATCTTAGAAATCTCCAGTTGTCAAAATCTCACTGGTTTTATATATTTTACACACACCTGAACCTCGTTAGTCTCGACCATCAAGAAATAAGAATTAATCTCATTTACAAACTCATTTGCACCACTAACTCCACCTCCACCCTCGTCTGCTTCAGGAAGGAAATAAATCATGTGCACCATATTTCAATGTGCTGGTTTTCTACTGGTCACTATTAACTCTTCTTAACAGTTTTGCTGCTGCTTCTTAACAGAAGTAAAAATTTTAAATTGAATTTCTTTCACTGCATTTTTTAAAACCTGTGTAACAGATTATTATACTGTAGCGAGGTTCTGTTCTCTGACCACAGAACCTCAGAAATAGAAGAGCAGGCGTGTTCACAGAGGCGCTGACTTCCTGTTCTCTGTTCAAACACAGACTGTGGTCACTGTGAGTTCAGACACTTCAGCCTGTCAGGATGTGGGTGAACATCTACTGCTGCCTGTTAGCTCTGAGCGGCCATGCCACAGCAGGTGGGACACTTTGCATTAATGTCTGATATACTTTATAGTTTTCACACATGTGCATTTGTGTTGGTGTTTGTAGTTTCAGGGATTTCACACGATTATAGGAAACGAGTTCAAAGTGTGAAGCAGACACACGACCACAGGAAGTCGAGTTATGGTGTCAATGTAGCTCAAACTTCACGTTTCATCTTCCGGAAGAAAAGTTTTAAAAATGAAATCCTCTGTTTGTTTTAGACGAACTGTTTGAAAACAACATTAATGAAAAACTGTGATTTTTACCTGAAGTTCAGCTTTTTATTGATTGATTCATAATAAGATAATGAAATAATCATTTTCAGACTAAAGCTTTAAGAATTTACAATCAGGAAACATTCATAGGACGGCAAATATCCTGCTGTTTCCTGTCAGTTAACTTGCTTCCTTCTGTCAGGTGTGATGCTTAGCTTAACTTGAGGACAGAGCACAGAGTAACACTCAGGTCACTCTTCATGAGACAGAGAGTCATGTGATGTTAACGTGTACTCAGTGAGTCTGAGACATGATTTTAAAAATGCTTTTGTTTTGCAGGTTTAACCCGTGAAGTAGTTACAGAGGGGACGCAGCTCGCTGTGCGCTGTCCTTACTATCTACAGGGTGGAGTGAGGTGGAGCAGAGAGAGTGGAGGAAGCACAGCTGACATACTCACTGTTGATGGAGACAGAAACATAAAACACATCAATGATCCACAGAAACGATACAGTTCACAGGCTGACGGGTCTCTGATCATCTTCAGAGCTGCTCCCTCAGACTCTGGCAGATACTTCTGTAATAGTTACCTGGCAGAGGAGCTGACAGTGATCCCATCAGGTAACATCAAACTTTATTACCTTCCTGTTTAAAATCATGCATGTCTGCTGAAAATGTGATTTTTAGTCTTAAATGAGACCAGTGTGGTTGTTAGCACTGTGGCTAACTGTGGGGTCAGATCCACGGGCCGTCTGAGGCCTTTCAGTGTGGAGTTATCGTGCTCTTCACGTGCTCACATGGTCCTCTGTGTTCCTCCCACAGTGCAGAGTCGTGCACAGTTTAGGTTAAGTCCTGACTCTCTGACACAGAAACCAAACAAAAAACAAGGAGCAAGAGTCCAGATACACAAAACAAAACTAGACCGGGTCAAACCATGAGTCCACGAAAAGTTCAGGGGTCCGACCGTGCACACGGCAACGGCGGCAGCACAGGCAAAACCAATCAGGAGGCGGACTGCTTGGAAGGCAGTGGCGGCCACTGAGCAGGTCTGGAGGTCGGCCGCAATGCCAGCGGCGGCGACTAACTCTTTCCGGAGGCCGTCCCTGAAGGCCATGATGTCAACTTAGAGGCCTGGAAAATGGCCGGCAGAGGCAAGGTGGAACAGGTCGAGCTGGCTCGTACGGCGGTGTTGCAACCGCTGTCAGAGGCAGGCGGGGCAGGGCCAGGCGAGGGCGGAGCTGAGGCAGGGCCAGGTGAGGGAGGACAGAGGCTGGACGAGGCGAAGCTGGACCAGAGGCTGGAAAAGGCGTGGATGAAGACACAGAGGCTGGACCAGGCGGAACCTGACGGTGGTGATGCTGCAGGCGGTGCTAATAATAATAATAATAATGGATTGGATTTATATAGCGCTTTTCAAGGCACCCAAAGCACTTTACAATGCCACTATTCATTCACACACACATTCACACACTGGTGGAGGCAGCTACAGGTGTAGCCACAGCTGCCCTGGGGCAGACTGACAGAAGCGAGGCTGCCATATAGCCATATGTGAATGCTGCAGGCGGTGATGCTGCAGGCAATGATGTAGAAGTCGCGGGGGATGATTCAGCAGCTGACGGCTGAACAGACTTCCCCGGACCATCAGCAGATGTGAGGATGTGCTGGGTGGGCTCCTCGGACCCTCCAGCAGACAAAACTTGAGACTGGCTGGGTTCACCTGAACCCCCAGCTGACAACACTTGTGGCTGGACGGGCTCCTCGGGCCCTCCAGCTGGAGCAGATGCAGGACCAGAGGCAATTGGGACCCCTGGCTGAGGGTGAAGATGAGTGGCTGACTGAGCAGATGATAACGCTAATGATTCCTCCACTAACTGAGCTACTGACTGGGTTATGGACAAACCTTGCAGAAAATCCGATTGTGGTAGCGACTGAGCTATGGGTGACTGAACTTGAGATGAAAGTGGTGGTGGTGGAGTTGGTGACTGGGCTACAGGCAGCTGCTGAGCAGGGGACACTGGACACTGAGCCTCTCCCTCTCCTTGAGGAAGGAGGAAACTGCGGGTTGCCGATACCATACGGAGTCTGCTGGATCCATTACTGGTCGCGTCGTTCTGTCGGTTGCTTTTCAAGTTGCAGCAACACACAGTCTATAGTGGGTGAAATGAGTTTGTACGAGTTCTCAGACTGAGGTGTAGCAGAACCAGGTGAGGCGTCGTCCTCAGGCTGAGGCGTAGAAGCAGCAAGCAGTAGCGCCGCAGGTGGTGGTCCCGCAGGCGTCGGCACGGGAGCCGCAGGAGGTGGCGCTGCA
>NW_005187669.1:138048-140669 GCF_000239375.1 Pundamilia nyererei | reverse complement strand
CAACAACAACAACAACACCGACAACAACAACAACAACAGCAGCAACAACAACAGCAGCAACAACAACAGCAGCAACAACAACAGCAGCAACAACAACAGCAGCAACAACAACAACAACAGCAACAAGGGCTACATTAACTAGAACTCATCAATCAACAACAACAGAAACTCCATTAGGTACGATTTAAACAAACAAACTAAGGTCAGAGTGTCGTTGTTGTTCACGGGTACACAAGCTTACAAACATCTGTCAGTTCTGTTCTGTAGATAAAATGTTTAAATGATATTTATGTTTGTTTCCAGTCAAACAAACTGGTTTCCAGTTAGGAATGGGTGCTCTTCTTCTCTTTATCCTCGTCATCATCGCCGTCTATTTTATTTGGAGACGCAGGTTTAAAAGACGAGGTGAGTAAAGCAGAACGGGACCAGAATCTAAAACAGATGGTGTCGTGGTTCAGACTCTTTACTCATTCATTCATTGAGACTCTTCTCCTGATAATTCTCACATCTTTGTTTCAGCTTTTGGTCAAGTTCAGTTTCTTGTCTTTCATCTGTTTCCATTCTTTCTAAAAAAGAAAAGAAAAAGGAACAACTACCCGCTAACAGCTCACACGTTAGACACCAGACACAAGTTTCCTTTACAAGGTTTCTTACTCTTTCTTTCCTTTTGGTTCACTGCAGATTTAGAATTGCTTAGATTTAGCGTTGTTGCCACCACCTGATCATTAATCGCTGATCTGGTGATTTAGTGCACAGAGTGGCAAAGTAAACATTTTAATTCCAGTAATTTATTTTAAAAATGCATCTTCAGCGCTGCATTGATTTCTAGGTGACAGCTGCACTTTGGAGCTCTGACACTTTAAACTGAATCCATTCAAATGTTAAAAGTTCTGATAAAGGAGAAAAAAATCTCTTCAGTTTGTCACAAAGTGAAGTTAATTTGATTAATCAGGTGTTCTTGGTGTCCAGGAATGCTGATTCAATTTGATTGGTCTGTAGGTGGTGATGTCATCCAATCGCTCTCTGATCTCGAATCTGAGCACAGCACAAGTTACCATGGTGATTTACCCAGAATATGACTGGAAATCTGCTCTGTAGTCTTGTCTGATCACCAATGTTAGATAATGAATCCAGATAAAAAGATACCCTGAGTGTGTTGAACCAGCTTCCTGTTCAGGCCTCGGGTGACAAACAGAACCTCGTGTGACCAGCTGCTGCAAAACTTCATGTTACAAGAACTGAGAAGTAATTCAGTGTTTTTTCTTAGGAGCTGGACCGCGATCGGCACACTGCATGACAGAGCTGCAAGGTACAGCTGCATGGTTGTTCTTTTAATTCTACCTTTCATACAAAGAGACACACGTAGAGAATAAATCAATATACATTCATCTCATAAAAAAGCAAAGCCAGCCAGCAGAAAAAAGCTGCTCCTCACTAGCTTACTGTTCCCCGCTGACACCGTTGTGTATGTGTGAGTCTGATGAAGCTAACATGGGAACAGTAAAGTTACAGGGCCATAACACTTACTCATAATGCAACCTGAGCATTAGAAGAGGGTTTTAAAATAAAGAGAAACCAAACAAACACTACTTTTTGGCAGGTGTGATAAAAGCAGCCGAGCTGCAGGTGTGCCCAAGCTTACAGCTCCAACTTCAAAAGAACCTGACTGTGTGTTAAAGCAACCTTAAAATCTGATTACAACATCCTGTTGAATGTTTTAACAGACACGTCAAACCAAAATGATGATGATCCCACATACGCCACCATCCCCGACCTGCCACCCACTGGAACCCTGCCCGGTAACACCTGACCTTTGACCTTCACAGCCTCATGACTGAACCAGCCATTCTGCTAATACTGCACCTGCCTTTATTTAATCCAAACATGTCCCGTCCTCTTACAGACTCGACATATTCCTTGATTGGTTCCACTTTCCACGCTGGCAGTAATAAAGGTATCTATAGTTACCAGCTCCACATACACCGCCTCATGTCATCTACACGTGCACAGGTTTACAAACTGCTGCAGTAAAGTTTACAGCTTCCTGTAAAAAGGTAAAAATGTTGGTTTGTTGTGTAAAAGCATGAAAGTGAAAAGTGGATGTGATGAAGGCCGTTTGCTGTTTTCACAGGTTTATTGAAGCAGAACGACCCCACATACGCCACCATCACCCACCTGCCACACACCACCAACACAAACGGTAACTCTACTGGCACAAACTCTCACAGCAAACACACAAACACACACACAAACACACAAACACACAAACACACACACAAACACACAAACACACAAACACACACACAAACACACAAACTGTATTCATTCATGACTCTGATCCTGCAGATTCTCCTTATTCTTTGGTCGGTGAGTCTTTCAGTGGTGGAAATCAAAAAGGTAACTTTAATGCTGAGCTCCTCGAATCCTCCGAACAAACATTTACACTGACATCCACCTTCATCCACCTTCATCCACGTTCCTCCACCTTCATCCACCTTCATCCACCTTCATCCACCTTCACCTACGTTCATCCACCTTCATCAGCGTTCCTCCACCTTCATCCACATTCATTCACCTTCCTACACCTTCATCCACCTTCATCCACCTTCATCCACGTTCAT
>NW_005187669.1:126525-136865 GCF_000239375.1 Pundamilia nyererei | reverse complement strand
TCCACCTTCATCCACCTTCATCCACGTTCCTCCACCTTCCTCCACGTTCACACCGTCAAACTTGTTATTTTCATTCCCATCACAAAAATAATCAAAGATTTCTTCGTTTTCTGCCCCCAAAGGTTCAGAGCAGCTGACTGACAGCACGTACGTCTTACTGCAGAAGCCCAAATCACCAAGACCGGTTTAACTTTATCTGATGGACCAGTCGAAAATATTGGTTTGTCTCAATGTTTTACTGTAAAAGTGTATGTAATTGTATTTTTATATGTATATAATAAGAAGTTCATGTATCCTTCAATTTTGTGCCCCCATATGAAACGAGATTATAAATGAAACTAAAGAGAGACGTGCTGTTGAATCTGTTGGAGCAAAGATGATTCCATACATGTTTCCATGTAAAAATCAATAAATCAATAAAATGATGTGGGATGAATATATTTATATATCCTAGTACACTGATGTGTGTGTGGGTCCTTCTACAGTTGTAAATTTGAATTAATAATAATAATAATAATAATAATAATAATAATAATAATAATAATACATTTTATTTGAGGGCGCCTTTCAGAAATCCAAGGTCATCCTAAAAAGAACAAAATTAATAAAAGGAACAATAGTCATAAAATACATAAAATAAGTTAAAATTGCAAAACAGAGCTTGACAACAGATAAAATCAGCATTAAAGCGAATAAACCAGTTCAAACAGATGTGTTTTGAGCTGTGACTTAAATACAGAAAGAGTCAATATTTCTTAGTGCAGGAGGAAGAGAGTTGCAGAGCCGAGGAGCAGAGCGACTGAAGGCTCTGCTCCCCACAGTGATGAGACGTGTGAGGACGGAACAGTAAGATGATGATCTGAGAGGGCGGGAAACAGTGGTGATATGGAGCAGCTCACACAAATATGAAGGAGCAGATTTATGGACACACTTGTATGTAAGAAGTAAGATATTACAATTTATCCTGGCTTCTACGGGCGACCAGTGAAGCTGCTGAAGAACTGGGGTGATATGAGCTCTTAACGGGGTGCAAGTTATGACCCGAGCTGCAGAGTTTGAGTTTATGAAGGGACCTTTTAGGGAATTGTGTGTTTACTTTGTTTTTGTTTGTTAGATATTTTATTCTTTTTTAAACTTGCTTTTCCACCTGGATTGTTTGACACGTGTGACCACTGTCGGCTTTGGACTCTAGATCAGAATTCAGACTTTCATTTTGTTTTGCAGTTTGGGTTTTCCTAAATGGAAACTAGGAATTATTCCTAATGGTCTATTTCAGGAACCAGTGGCTAAAAAAGGTCAATAAACCATTTGAATCCAGCCTCAGGTGTCCTTAACTAAATCTAACCACGGCCAATATGAACAAAAGGCCGTTATTAAACCAGGACCAGGGGTCCGTTCTTCGTACCTCGCTTACTACATCCAAGATCAAATCATCGCGCTAACCGTGAGCTCGCTATTCCGGTTCTCCGAACACACCTGCTGTTGACGATCAGTACAGCTGGATGAAGTAATGTGAGATCACTGGGTGGCTTAACAGGGGCTACGCATCGATAGTAGAAACATTGATCGGCAACCCTTTGATTGATCGGCGAAAATGTCGAAGGAGCGCGCTCGGTATTTTTCGGCAGCAGAGCAAGAACTCTTGATTGAGGGATTTCAGGAGTTTCAGAGTTTAATTAAAACGCAAGGGAACACTGCAAAGGCTGCAAAAGCAAGGAGAGAGGGCTGGCAGGAAGTTGCTGACAAATTAAACTCGTAAGTAATTTAACAATAACAACAATAATGGATTGGATTGATATAGCGCTTTTCAAGGCACCCAAAGCGCTTTACAATGCCACTATTCAGTCACTCTCACATTCACACACTGGTGGAGGCAGCTACAGTTGTAGCCACAGCTGCCCTGGGGCAGACTGACAGAAGCCAGGCTGCCATATCGCGCCATCGGCCCCTCTGGCCAACACCAGTAGGCAAGTAGGGTAAATTTATCATATCACACTATATTATCCAATATTATATTACATCATATTATATTATATTACATTATATCCCCTTTCACATTAGAGCCACAACAGGACCCACTAGAACATGGGAACAGGTAAAAGTGAAATATAAGAATATTCTACAGAATGGTAATATTTATCACTTATATTGCTTTTCGTCTCTTGGAAAGAGACCCTGAAATAATCTGTTTGTTTGTTCATAACAGCAACCAAGAAAAGGGCAGAGCAAAAAAAGACAGGTGGTGGTCCTGCACTCCCTCGTCAACATGTTGGTTAAGTAAATAATATCCTCACGGGAAAATCGATATCTCTCTATGAGCACACTGTCGCGCTGAGCTAAAGGATCCTGTCTGTCCCGCAATATACGCTGAATTCTGAGGACTCTCCTTATCAATCTTGCACCTTCCGCAATGGGTTGGTCGCGTATACGGACAGGACATGGCTGCGACAGGCTTCCCAAATCCACCTTGGCTTTTATAGCCGTGGTCTCTCATCTTGATTACCCGAAGTAATTTACAATTACTACTCTGAAATATGAATTACATCTGTAATAATCACATACATGTAATAGAATGTTAATAGTACATTTCCCTTTTTTAGGAAATGACCTGTATGTATCTGTGTGACATCAATACAAGGATCAAGTGCTGCATTATCTTTAGTTACATTGATGTTATTTATTTATGGTGAAACAGTGGTGGAATATCGCTGTTGCTTTCGTATAAATGAAGCGGACATACCTGCGTGGCCGCGATCTAATCCTGTTTACATAAAGTAAACCTGCTCCCGAGCAGGTTTACGCTTACGGCTCTGTTGCTATGACAGCAAGTCCCGGATGAGCTTCGGAGAACCGAACGATCCAAGATCACGCGAAATCGTCAACAATCTAATCCGGCTAACCTACTTAGCGAGGTACGAAGAACAGGCCCCAGGTCTGGCTGTCCTCAGCTCCTTCTGTTGCTGAGCCTGTTGGCCAGTCGCCTTTCACAGCAGACGTGTCGTGTGCTGCACTCACCGCTAACTAGAGCAAAGGACCCAAAATCAGTGTTGCGCTGGCGGCTGTGCCCCACTTTGTGCTCGATGTGCCTGCTTCCTGTCGTTTCACAGCATGTATCTCTCTGACTGCATGTCCTCTGTTGGGTTTATCTGGACTCCCCTGCAACACGAGACCGAACTGCTCGACAAGACAAGGAGTCAGCCCAGGCCTTCACCTGTCCTTAGCCAACTTCCACTCCTACGGCCCTTTTTATTGTCAGCAAGCAATCATTCATGAATATGCAATTACAAATACACGTGACAGTCTTAAGCAACATCTCTGTGTGTGTGTGTGTTTCCAGCTATATCATACATACGCGACCTTTCAATGAACTTAAACTGTGTATGAGGTATGCAGAAAAGCAGAAGTAAGCGTCCCAATGAATGATAAGAACAGGAACTTGCGATGGTTCATATCTCAGACGAACGTTTAAAGGTGTGGAGTTTTAAGAAACAGAACAGCGCAGTCTTTTTCCTGAAGCCATAATGGGAATTATAACGTCGAGGCTGCTTCCTCTCATCTCGTGGTACACAAGTGCACACAGGATCTCATCAGACATAATAAGGATGTGATTATTATCAGCGTTCAAATGATTATATATTTCTAAGCACAAATGACAATATAAAAAATATCAATTCCAACATCCTCTACGAGACTTTGTGTGTATTGTGTTCAAATGTTTAGTAAAACCACGCGTCGCTCACTCATAAAGAAGAAAGCCGTGTAGCTATCCTGACACAACACGTCCCCCAAAACTGTTCACTGAACCTCTGCGTGTGCTTGAACTTAGTGCAGCACTTAATGACCACATGAAGGTACGTCACAGCACTCAGCGGTCAAAGTTGAAACCAGTTGAACTTTGACCCCAGCATGTGCGAGTACTCCTTGCTTGTGGTTCAGTCTTAGAGACAGGATGAGGAACAGGAAGGAGCTCTGAGCAGAGCCAAAGGTCCTCCACATCGAAAGGAGTCAGCTGAAGACTTTGAGGCATCTGGAGAACAACCCTCCTCCACCTGTTCCATGGAGAGCATGGGACAGGTGGAGAAGGACAGGGGGGTCTGGGACTTCTACACACAGAGGGACGTAGGTATGACTCACATCAATATGGCCACATGTGTATTCAAAAATCTGCTGCATGAAGTAAACCTCTTATATCCTGGTGAGCTGCACGGGGTTGCAGCACTGTTGTCAAACACCACGTGCTCTGAAACCACAAGCATGGCCTCGTGGTGGTCATGGCAACAACCTGCTTTGCTCTCCAAATGTCCGCGCGTGAAGTCAGAGTGAAACTGATGTGGTGTTAATGATGTCCTCTCTCTGCTTAGTTTACGTTGGGCGTGGTAGATTCGGGGAGGCAGTAATCCCTGTGGGGTGTCAGGCAGGCCGACCACAGAAATCAGCTGCTCGTCTGCTTTGGTTGGCTAAGCTGGATTTACCTGTGGATGGACAGAAGAGCAGAACTGAAATATGTCTTGATGATATTTCAGCTGTGGTGATGTCATGCTGTACATCAGCGCTCATTTACCTCAGTGTGGTGAAACATATTGTGAGCTGGCTGCTGTGTGCTGCAGGAACAGCTGTATACACTCAAGCAGCTTATTTCCTGTTTTGAAAAGTTCAAACCAAAGTCTGTTTGCTGATGTCAAAGTCGTCGTTTGCTCTGGGATCCATATCACTGCAGGTAAGAACTTTTCAATATCTATTAACCCTTTAAAGCCGGTCGGAGCAGCACGCTCCGTTTTGCGTAACTATTTTAAAATCCCGGTAGCTCTGCAACCACGTGAGCTAGCAATATGATTCTTTTTGCATATGAAACCGGAGGAGTTGTACTTGCATCTGATGCCATCAGCTTGTCCTTGGTCACGGTTTCCTTCCACATAGAGCTTTGCAAAAACTACATAAAAACCACTTGCAGCAACAAAAACATAATGTTCCAGAAACACGCTTTGCCGATCCGATCAGCTGTTCGTAACACTTCCTACGTCCATCAGCGCGAACTATCCTATGTCCGCCATGACCTGCCCGAAACCGGAAGTGATGTCATTTTGCGGAAATGTAGTTTTTTACTATCAGGGCCTCATTAGCCTATACTGGTGTTTTTAAAAGTTATGTTTGACTTTATGACTTTCTGTGTCGTTTCTGGGATGCTGAGGACTCATATTGCACTGCTGAAATAGTTTATTTTGATGCACATGCTGCTTTTTTGCAAATTTGCACTATAATATTTATTTTCGTTTTTCCTGCAGTATATGAAAATTGGTGTATCTCAAAAATAAAATTATGAAGACACTTAAAATAAATTTCCTGTGGTGGGAAACTATTTTGTGCAACTTTTTTTGTATTTACAGTTTTGAGGGATAAGCCTCTTAAATTTCTCTAACTAGAAATATATGTTAAAAAAATCACAATTTTTTTTAAATTTATTTGTAATTTATTGCACTTTTTTGCAATTTATGTAATTACTATGCACTTAATGCAGACATATTATTAAAATCTGGGCTATAATGGTTGCATTGATGTATAGCAACTTGAAATGCTCCAAAAAATGGCTCCACAGCATGTGAAAATATAAAATAAGCTCTGGCGGACTTGGTTCTATGGTCGGTCTTAAAGGGTTAAAATGATCCTCAGCAGCTGCCTCAGTTCTGATTTCTTGTAATGAGCTTCGTGTGGAGACTTCTGTGTCTTTATAAGCAACTTAAAGCTGATGGTAGCGTGGACATAAGACACAATATGTCTCGGTCCTGGGTCGGTGTTTTGAGTTTCTTGTGTCTCTGAGTTTTTGTATTATGATCTTAGTTCTCTTTGTTCACCAGTTTATTCTTTAGTCTGCTGTCTTAGTTTGGCTTTCTTGTATTCTCTTTAGTTTTCTGAGTATTTCGTAGCCGCCCTCTGTGTCTCCCTGTTGTTGTTCTCTGTGTTTCTTAGTTGCTCTGTCTGCCATAGTCAAGTCAAGTCTGTTACATTTCCAGTTTTACTTTGAAGGTCTGTGTCCTACGTGAATGTACTGAGTTTCACTTCCTTTGGGTCTCGTTATGTTCAGTTTCTCCCGTCTGTGTCTCATTCCCTCGTTATTTCCCAGTGTATTTGAGCCCTGTGTTTCTCTGTGACAGTGTCGTGATTCTCCCTGTGGCTCCTGGAGTACATTATAATTAGATTTTCCCACTTTAGTTTTGTGTTGTTAGTGATCTGTTTCCAGAAATGTGCTTTTGAGTTCAACTTCTGTCCCTGTGAGTTCGCGTTTGGGTCCAATTCCTGCACACGGCCGAAACATGACACAATAAAGACGAACGATCCAGTGCATTAGAGAATAAGACCTGCTCATCAGAAGGGAAGATGCTGTGGATGTGACAATGATCCTATCAGGTGACATCAAACCTTATCAGAGTTCTTCAGTTTTTCTTTGTTTCTCATTTGATGTTTGAAATCTCTCCTTTCTAAAGTTCAGTCAATAATCATGTTTTTATCTTATCTTTTGAAAATAATGTAACTTTTTATCCATATAATGTGTCAGTTTAGCTTTGGTTACATACTGCCTCCCGTTACTGAGGTCACACATCAGATAACAGGAAAGCAACTATGAGCCAAACTGAAACTGTCGACGTATTTCACACATATCTCACTGTCTCCCAGAATACACTACTGCCGAAAGTCTTCACTCGTCTGCCTTCACACGCATACGAACCCGAGTAAATCCTCAGGGTTGAGTATGATGTCGGCTCTTTGCAGCTATTTTATTTCCAAGTGTTTATGGGAATTTCTCACCGTTCTTCCAGAAGCATCTGTGAGGTCAGATGTCAGAAGAGAAGGCTCCTCTCTAATTCATCCCAAAGGTTCTGTCGGGTTGAGTTCAGGACTCTGTGCAGGCCGGTCAAGTTGTTCCACTCCAAGAAATGATGACGAAACGTTTCTCCCACTGCAGACGTTACATCCAGATGAACAGTGCTGACTTTGTGGGATCTCCTTACCTGACTGAGCCACAGGACCTGAACTGAATTCATTCTTGTAATTCCATTTCAGTTCAGTTTTACTGACACAATGCCAAATCACACCAGCAGCTGCCTCAGAGTGTAAGAGAACAACAACGATACAGAGAAAACCACAACACATACTGAGTGAAAAGGGTGACAGAAGAAGAAACACAGCCCCCAGCAGCATAGAAATATTGCAGCATTACATTTTGGATCAGCTGAAGGCTTTCAGGGAGTTTTAGGACTTCCTGATAATAATGAATTACAGTCGTCCAGCCTGGAAGTAATACATGCATGAACTAGTCTTTCAGCGTCACTCTGAGACAGGATTGTTGATTGTCATTTATGCTTAGAAACATCTACTCATATATGCTTAGAGTTTTATAATCAATGTCATGATGGTAGAAGTTTGATCCTTAGGAGTCTGCAAAGACTGTGTGCCTTCCACAGTGTTCTGGTATTCACTCCCACATCCTGGGAGCGTGGGAGAGGTGGTCCCTGCTCTTATTGCTTCATGGTAGGAGAAACATCTGTATCTGTTTTAGTCTCAGCGCCTTTTGTTTAGATGAACTGCTGGACTTCCAGACCAGCAGGTTTAGGGAAGTCTTTATGGGGCCACACTCTGACCCCACACACAAATCTCTTATTTTGATGATCTGCACAAGTTTACAAAACCACTGTTATAACTGAGTTTTCTCTGCCATACCTCTGCTGTGGTTGTGACATGAAGCCAGCACGACCGTCCTTTCCCAAAGTAGTCGGGAGTCGATCCCAATGAGACTTTATACCGAGTCACAAATTCCAGCAAAAGATAAAATATTAGCGACTTATAGATCCAGATGTCAGATCACAGCTGTTTAATAATGGTTAATACTCTTAATTTCACAAATCTTTGGTATAATTCTTTTATCGCGACGAGTCATTGTTTTACTGATTGCACTTCCTCCTGAGATCAGTGCGCTCTACATGTTTCCTGTTTTGGACACTAATTCACTATTTTAAACTTTCTGAGTCATACTGACTCTGTGTTCATAACAACAGCTGTCTTTCACACATGTGTGTGTTTCTGAAACATGTGTTGCATCAACCATGTAATGTTGGACAATAAGTCCTTTATTTGCCACCAAATGATAAATGATGAAGACAACAGGAACCATCGGCCTTCATTAACCACAAAGTGTGAAAATATATCTCGATGATGGCGGCGTGGAGGAGGATCAGCCCCATATGTGTGAGCAGCTGCAGTTTGTCTGTTCACAGGTGTGAGTCCGGATCAGGATCAGGTGAGTATTAGTGGCTCTAAGTTGTTAGGCTGGCTGCTCTGAAGTGGGAAATACACCTGTTAGCCCCTCCTCCTTAGCAGTGTTTATGCAGACTCTCCGGTTGCTGGCCCTCTGTCCCTGTGGAGTGGAATTTATACTCGAACCCGTAGTTTTTACGTCCCTTAAATCAGTCAGTTCTGTAAGTGACATGACTTCTACCTCACTGAGCATGGCGCTTCTCAGTGCCCGCTCATCAACCAATGAAACGTTCTTGTTGAACGATTTTATTCTTTCCAAATTTTTTATTTTTAACTGAAACTTGGCAGCGCGATGGCGACTTTTCATCCCTCGTCGTCGAACTTTGCCCGGACGGATACTCCTAGCCAGCCTTGGACGTCCGGTTGGGGAGGAGGTCTCGCTGTGGTGGATCGAAGTCGGATCCATTGTTGCCCATTAATGGTGAAAAAATGTTCGTCGTTTGAACTACAGCCAGTTAAAATTGTGTTACTGTAGTGTGTCGTCCACATGAACCAAAAGGTCAGTTCTTAAAGGAGTTCAGTGACTTTTTGTTTCCACCCTGAAGCTGTCCGGACTGGTTATAACCTGCACGTTGATGATGACTGCGGCCTCTTTGCCAGAGGTTTTCTTAGCGTCATGGACTCTTTTTACACAGCATGTGTTTGGCCCCACACATACCAAAGCACACACACTGGACCTCGTTCTTTCTTTAGGCTGAACCACTGACTTCATTAGTTCTGAGGACATTTTTATTTCGGACCATCATTCTGTTATTTTTAAACCGTCCTTCCATCCGTCTCCTGTTCGACATCTCCTTAATTCTCGCATTTTAAATTCCTCTACTGCTGCTAAATTTTCGGATGTTTTACATTTGGTGTTGCCTGTCTCTGACGAGGTTGATTTATTAACAGATCTTTTAAATAATCATTGTCTTTCTATTTTAGAAAGTATTTGTCCTTTTAAACCATCCGACCCATCCTTCAAATTCAGGGAAATGAAGGACGCATTTGTCGGCTGCATTCGGAGGAGTCTACGAGTCTGGACAGCCTTCAGCGCGTCGCTGTGACGTAATCGGTCTACAAATGCGGCCTCAGGAGGATGCAGCCCATGAATTTGGCTTTTGTGGCTCCCAGACTCTGGAGCTCTTCCACTGAATGTGAGATCTGTAGACTCTGGCAGTTCTGTTAAAAACTGTTAAAACCCATCTTTTTAAACTTGCCCTTTGGTTGATGTTGTTTTATGTTCTAGCTTCTGTGAAGCACTTTGTGATTTTATCTTGAAAGGTGTATATAAATAAAATGTTACTTATTTTACTTTGCTCCTCCCCTCACCCCAACCAGTCTCAGCAGAACCAGTCTCAGCAGATGGCCCCGCCCCTCCCTGAGCTTGGTTCTGATGGAGGTTTCTTCCTGTTCAATGGGAGTTTTTCCTTCCCACTTTTCTTCCTTTCAGCGTAGATCATCTGTGTCACAGCTGACTGAAGATTTCAACCACAAACATTCTGAGAAGTAAGATCTCAGAATAAATGCACAGCGGAAAATATAAGCACATTGTGAAATGTCATATTGTACGTTTGACCACACTGACTCTAAACTATTAACAGCTGATCTAATGTTGGAAAGCACCTTCCACCTTCCAGCCCAACCTACAGAGTTTACCAGCAGTGACGTGTTCACACAGTGACGTGAAGGCAGATGAGTTGTTATGACCATAAAAAGACATTTAGACTTTGTGGCTTCTTGTGTGAGGACACAGCAGAGTATTTAAAGCTCAGAGCGATGCAGCGAGCGGTCATTTCTAGTCTCGGTGCTTCATGTGCTTCTGTGCCAGGATGAGGGTGAAAGTCTTCAGCTGCCTGTTAGTCTTCGTTCTGGGCTGCAGTGCAGGTAAGGAGCTGTTCATACTTTTACAAGCCACACACACGCGCACACACACACACACACACACACACACACGCACACACACACACACACACACACACACACAGGTAAACGTTGGCAGTTGTCACATAACTTCACTCATAAAGGCTCGCCATTTCTTTGACACCTGTATG
>NW_005187669.1:122082-126469 GCF_000239375.1 Pundamilia nyererei | reverse complement strand
CCATTTCTTTGACACCTGTATGGTGTAAATTATAATTAGATATTTGAATTTTGGTCCCCTGGAGCTTCACAAACCTCCCATGGATGAAGCCTGAAAGCGTATCTATCCTTTGTGATGATTATGAATTGAAAAACACAGAATATAGGCCGAGGGTTTGTGACAGCGCACTAGTGTTTAATGTCGTTCTGTGGTTTCTGCATATTGTCCATCATGTTGCAGATATTGAATGATATGTTGGATTGGTGCAGCTGCAGGGTGGACTGTACTACGAAGGATATTCAACAACTAAACCTAAAGCCCACCTCAGACGGATGTCAGTTTGCAACTTTGCCTGTTAAGCTGGGCTGTGTTTCAGTCCTCACACCACACATGCAGAACTGAAATGGTCAGGGTTGGTTGCATTTTTAAAGAAAATATTGTTTAATTTTCAGGATTGATGGACACAGCATGTTTGGGCACTTCTGTCAGAATAGAAAAGAAAATCATTTGAGAAAGTGTGAAGGTGAGAGGCCAGTAGAGAGGCTCGGAGACGCTTTCAGTCTGCCTCCAAGAGATTCTGACAGGCGACGTGGGAGGGGGGGGCGGTGCTCTACCAGCACTGTTTACAGTGCGGTGGGAGTGCTGCTGACCCCGACTGGGGATATTGTCAGGTGGTGTAAGGAATCCTTAATCCCACGGACACGTCTTCTGTAGAGGAAGCAGAGTTTGGGGACGAGGACGGCTCCTGGCAGGGCCTCTGGCTGGATGAGATTCATCCTGATTCCTGAAGGCTCTGGATGTGGTGGGGTCGCTTGGCTGGCATGTGTGGAGATCAGGGGCAGTGCCTTTGGATTGGCAGACCAGGGTGATGGTTCCCATCTTTAAGAAAGTGTGGAGATCACACTCCTCAGCTTTCCTGGGGAAGTCTATGCTGGGGTGCCAGAAAGGAAAGCACTACATCCTTATTCTCACTTATGGTCACGAGCTGTGGGGTAGTGACCAAAAGAACAAGATCGCAGATACGAGCAGCGGAAATGAGCTTCCTCCAGAGTGTGGCTGGCCTCTGCCTTAGAGATAGGGTGAGGAGTAGAGCTGCTGCTCCTCCACATTAAAAGGAGCCCATTCGGGCATCTGACAAGGATGCCTCGTGGGCGCCTCCTGGGTGAGGTGTTGTCCCACTGGGAGGAGGCCCTGGGGCAGACCCGGATACGCTGGAGAGATCATGTCTCTCGGCTGGCCTTAGTGTTTTCCTGGGAAAGCTAGGTGGCTGAGGAGAGGGAGGCCTGGGCTTCTCTGCTTGGCCCCCCGCGACCCGGCCCCGGATAAACAGAAAAAACGGATGGATCACCGTTGAGTCCATTCATAATCAGGTTGTTTCATAATTTAAGATTTTAAAAAATTCAGTTTTGAGAGCAAAATGAATGCTGTCCTTGCTTAAACATCACCAGGTAAACAGGACTTTCCTGTTGAATTATTGCTACAAATTCCATCTGTAATAATTTAATGTCATGCTGTGTCTCACAGGAATAATCCAGAGAGTGATCAAACAGAAGGAGTCCATCACTCTGCCCTGTCCTGGCTCAGTGGAGGGTAAAGTGACGTGGAGCAGAGAGAGCGAAGGACGGAGGGTTGACCTGCTTGTAGTTGATGGTGACAAAGACATCAGACTCGTTCCTGACCCACACAAACGCTTCAGCTCATTGGCAGATAAATCGCTCTACGTTTTCAAGGCCACTCGCTCAGAGACTGGAAAGTACTTCTGTAACAATGAGCTGGCTGCAGAGCTGACGGTGACACCATCAGGTGGCAAAGAGAGAGGAGTGAGCAACAACTCGACAGAAGTGAAGGAAACTGTCTCCATCGGTCAGACGTTCAGTCAAATATAACTTTACAGCCTCACATCCATATATTTAAGACTTTTATGAATGTATATTTGAAAGTATCCTGTGTTTCTGTTAATATTATATGTGTTGCTGCAGCACAAACAATATTTAACATTCCCTCTGAGACTGTAAGCATTAAGAACGCTCTGATGGGAACGTCGCTTCACTTTTGTTGGATTTTTGGAGTTTAAAACTGAACAAAACATTTGTTTTTTATAGATTTTGAGGATCAGATAAATCCTTTTATTAAACAATAATGTGAGTCTGTGATTAATGTTTCATACAGCGCTGTGTAGCTCTCACTCACACACTGCATCCCCAAATCAGCGCTCCACCCTGAGAGTCCAAAGTGAGCTGCATTTGTTTCTTTATTCAGAGATTTATGATAAATGTTTTCAGCTCACAGCTTGTCTGGAGCTACGAAGCAACAGCAGGTAGAAAACCACCATGGATATACTTTGAACATCACACAGGCCTCCCTATTGGATAGTTCCATCCTGCAGTAACCAATCATCTGTATCAGCTGCACAACAAGGTTTTAATGCCACATGACCGTCGGAGGGCGCCAAAGTAAAACCCTCGAGTGGTTAATGTGTCAACAATGTGTCATCGTGTGACTCAGCAGTAATTTCCCTCAAAATAACAACAAATGCAGTTTGAATGATTTTATATTTTAACCCTTGTGTGGTGTTCGTATTTTTGTTACTCAGCCAGTGTTCATGAGTCTGTTGGACCCGCTAGAGGTTTGGCTTTCAAACTAACTCTATCAAACAATTTTGTGTTAAATTACTCAACAGATGTTTACTTCATCCCAATTACAAGACATATGAACAGCAAACACGGTTATTTTTTTTGCCTTTGTTAGATCGCATTTATGAATTAATGTGCTTCTCGTTTCTTTTTTTTTTTATATAAAATGTTATTAAAAAAATAAAATCAGTTATAATCAAGTGGAGTGAGTGGAAAGACAACACATTTACACATGAAGCAATATGTTTCACAACTAGATGACATCAGCTGCTCATCAATGGTGACATTAGGCCCAGGGTTGTGAAACAGGAGGAGGCGGTGCACCGATTATCCCACACTGTCCTGATGGCAGCTAGCTTGTCTCTCTGCAGTCGAGCTGGTCTGTCGTCTCGGTTAAAAACAGATAATCCTGGAAATTTTGTGGAAGTTTTCCAGAGACACTGATGCACGGAAAAGTTCTGCATCCCACAGGGATTCTGTGGATTCCCCTTTGGACCTGAAAATTCCAGCAAGGATAAGAACCCCAAAGTAGGCCTGTAGATGAATTTGGTCCATCTGCTTCCACTACTGTCCAAAAACACACCTTCCTTCTAGATTACTGCAATCCAGAATAATTTTCTGGATGGAATCTGGGATGAAAAGCTCAAATGAAAACTTGATGTCCTGCACATGACCGTGTTGGCCCTGGTTGCACCCTTATCACGTTTGCAGCTCTGCAGGGTGGCTCGTTTCTTGGGCAAGAAGACTGTTCAATTTCAGCATTTTTTTGTCTTCCATATTTCTTCACTTGCTGTCTGGTGGGCTTGTTCTGGGCCTGGAGCTGGCTGCAGATGGGGTACTCGTCTTTGTTTTGTTACTAAATGGCGCTCAGCCTCATCCTCTTCTTCAAAGTCACTGTCAGACTGAAAATTCAGAAGTGTGATCCTCATATTCTGAAACCTCTTCTTCTACAACTTCATCAGAAGCTCCTCTCTCTTCCAAAATCAATTGCAAGGCCCTCGCAGAAGATAATCTTTGGCCATCTTGATCAGTTGTGATAAAGAACCACACTGGCAAAGTCTTATTTATAGTATTATGCCCCTAATTTGCAGGAGGGACAGGGTATGAGAAAATGAGATTTGGATCCCTCAAGAGAGAGTATAAATGTGCAGGAATGTCAGAGCAGACGTGTTGGTAGCTGAATTTTCAATAATGTTGCAACTTTGTGCTGGAGGGGAGGAAAACACTATCAGCAGCACCAGAGAGGAGGAAGTGTGGGAACACAGGACCTGCACTCTCAACACTTTTACTAGACCTGGGTCCAGTGGACCCGAACACCTATGTAATGTAAATGCGTGGGGGGAGGTACAGTATGAGGTCATTGAAAATGTTTGTGGATTTATGTCCCTCACAGAAAATAAGCCAAAGATAATAAACTGTAGACGTTTTCTCCCGACAGGGACAAAAGGCTGCACAGCTGTTGTCACAGCTTCAGTTCTTCTCTCGCTTGCTAACTCTCACAGTCGCTGGAGAGACAAAAGACTCTTCCCCCACTCTGAGTCTTTGTGTGAATGCTTCCCTCCAACTTCCTGAGATGCCGTCTGTTAACAGCAGGAATGTGTGAGACTGAGGCTAAAACCTTGTGGCACCAAAGCATCATTCAGTAAGATAATGTGAATAATACAGAAATAGAAGAAATTCTTCTACCCGTGTCATCCAGGGAAGGACGGATGTTGTTTTGCTGTGCTGTATTTTAATGTGAAGTGTACATATTTATTTTTTATATTGCATGCATT
>NW_005187669.1:120510-121543 GCF_000239375.1 Pundamilia nyererei | reverse complement strand
ACGCTGGATTTCTTAGTTTTTCTGTGACTTTTAGGCCGTGGTGGATTCCACTGGACTTTTAATGTTGTGTTTTATTGTGTTACTCCTTGGCCAAGGTTGTTTTAATTCATTTTACATTTTTAACTATTTAAATATAATAAATTATATTTTTAGTTTTGTATCGTGTGCTCTTCCCTCGGCGGCTCCACTGCTCTGCCCGTTTTGAGGAAGGTTTCCTTCCTTTTAAAAACACAAAACATTGTGGAAATAAAAATTAGCCTTTCCGCTCCGTTACACCCGTGAAACACTAATCCGCTCTCTTCTTCTAAGATCGTGTCAAACGTTCCTTTTTGGTAGAGCTTGTAGTTGAGGCTGTGATCATGTGACCCTGAACATCATTTAGCCATGTTGCTGTCGGCTCAGGCTGCTGGCAGATACAACTTTCTGTTTTTCTTTGCATCTAAAGAACAACTGAAAGCATCATAGGCCTTTCTGCCATATGCAAATGATGCTGCTGCAGCAGAATGGCAGTGTTTAAGTGGAGCTATAAGAGCAGGAATTCATGCTTTCTGTGCTTCTGGTGGCAAAGTGTTTGTGTTTCACGCTGTAGGCGTCCTCCTAATACACACTGACCTTTAACCAGTGCAAACAAGTATCAGTGTCAGAGGGAATAACACAAAAACACACACAGCAAAAAGCACAAACCAGCTCGTTCTATTTATAGTTCACACATCAGAGAGAAAGAAGTTTGAAGTGTGAAACACCATCGTGCACACGGACGTCAGCAAACTGTTTCAAGTTTCATTGTCAATGACAGAAAACGGTGTAGCAACACGTACCTGTAATCAGTGATGGGAAGGTTACTGTTAAAATGTATCCCATTACAGATTACATTCTGAATACTTTGGATTACTTAATATATTATCATGCTGTTTACAGCTACATGAATGTGATTTATTACTATTACTGAAGGCTACTCTCCACACCAACACCAGCTAGATTCAAACCTTAATATAAATGAGTAACAGTAGGTGGACATTAGGTCAGGCTGCAC
>NW_005187669.1:113930-120116 GCF_000239375.1 Pundamilia nyererei | reverse complement strand
GACTACACTGCCCATCAGGCTTTAGGGCGATGCCTGTAACACTTCCTGTTGCCTTCATGTTAAATATATTTTTGAACAATAATTCTTATAAATATTTCTTCACGTCATTATGCGGGCACAAGTACAGGTGACATGGGTGGCGAGAGTGAGACACAGACATTACAGCCTCTTATTGTGTGTTTTCTTTGGGTTTCCAGCGTTCTGGGATCCTGGGCTGGTGCTCCCTCTGTTGGTCCCTGGTGTTAGTGTTCCTCTGTCTCGTCAGCTTAATCAGGTCCAGCTGTGTCTCCCACCTGTGTGTTATTTCCCAGTGTTCCTCTGTGTGTATGGGTGTGCTCGTTACTGTCTGTGAATCCACTGTGTGCTCTCCCTGCTGTCCTCCCTTCGTGTTCAGGTTTGCTGTTCTATAGTTTAGTTTCTCCCAGTTTGGATTATTATTAAGTTCTGTTTTTGCCACTTTGTGTTCTGTCATTTATAATAAATCTCCATCGCATCTCTGTAACTGCATCCGAGTCCTTTTTCCCACACACCAGACGACTGCTGCGCCAGCTGTGACAAACACTGCCTGCAATGAAATTCTTACACTTGTGTTCCCCAACTTTACACGGACATATAGGAAGTATACAGGTGTGTTAAAGAAAAACAATAATATTAAAATAAAAAAGCCTGAAAGTATTAAAATATTAATAGTTTAATATTTACAGTTTGTGCAGAAACTGTGCAGTGAGGATTTAAAGTGGCATTGTTTAAAATGACAGTGTGTAGAGTCCAGTGGTTTGTAATGGTGTGTATCGAATGTCAGCAGTTCAAAAGCCTGATGGCTTGTGGGTAAAAACTGTCCCTGTGTGTGGTAGTGCGGGTCTGGATGCTCCTGAACCGCCTGCCGGACGGCAGCAGTGTGAAAAGTCTGTGTCTGGGATCAGAGAGGATCCGCTGCGTCGTCCTCATGCAGCGCTGTCTGCAGAGATGCTGCATGGCTGCACGTTCAGTCCTGGTGATGCTGTGCTGACCTCACCACCCTCTGCAGAGCTTTGCAGTCCAGAGCATTACAGCTGCATCAATGGTGCATCGACAGAAGTTTTTATTATATTTTAAAAAATAATAATTCTGGGGTTCATGCTGAATCTTCTCAGGCGCCGCAGGAAGAAGAGCCGCTGTCTTGCTGCTCTTGTGATGACACCAACATGTTGTGACCAGCTCAGATCCTCGCTGATGTTGATGCCTCTGAAGCAGCTGACTCTCTCCACCTCTGCTCCTTCGATGTGGATGGGGGTGTGGCCTCCTCTCTGCAGTCTGCTGTAATCCACGATGAGCTCCTGGTTTTGCTGACGTTGAGCAGCAGGTTGTTGTCGCGGCGCCGTGATGTCGGGGCTCTCACCTCTGCCCTGTATGCCGTCTCATCTCCGTCAGAAATGCAGCCGATGATGGTGTTGGAGCTGTGTGTTGCTGTACAGTCGTGGGTGAACAGGGTGTACAGCAGGGGGCTGAGCACACATCCATGGGGGGCACCTGTGCTGAGTGTGGATGAGGTGCCGATGTGAACCACCCGAGGTCTGTCTGTCAGGAAGTCCAGGATCCAGCTGCACAGGGAGGAGCCGACGTTCAGGTCACAGAGTTTCATGACAAGTCTGGATGGTATGATGGTGTTGAAGGCGGAGCTATAGTCTATGAACAGAATCCGCACATATGTGTTTTTCTGCAACTTCCTCTGAATAGAACAGAATAGAAGAGGCCTTTATTGTCATTGCACATGTACAACGAAATAAAGTACAAGACTGTGGTTTAAAAATGTGAATTTGTTAACAGTTAGCAGGTAAATCAGTCACTGCCTTCACACAAACATAGACTGAGTCATGAGTTTGCACAGAGCATTCGGGAAGAGACGGGAACGCAAACACACAGCAGGCTGAACGGGAACAATGAGGTGGGCCAGCCAATCAGAAAGAAGCAAGGGCTGATCACACCAACTCAGAGCACTGCTGGCCAGAAGCATCCCAGAAGCAGTTCACCACAAACTCACGTCGATTTTCAAAATAAAAGTCCTGCCACAACTTCCTGTCACACATCAGGCGTTTTCCCAGTTCGTAAGAGCCACCTCACACACTGGGAAACCGAACAGGTGCACGCAGCAATGAATTTTGTTCACTCAGATTCAGCTTTTCTCTGCTCAAAATAAATTTCTCCTCAAAATGCAACACTTGCACCTGCAAACTTTTTTTTACGTGCGCTCAGAATAGTGGCATGAAAATAACGCCGTACCCTTCCCTCCCCTTTTGCACAGTCGAGGAGCGTGTCAGGAGACATTTCACTGCATGTTGTACTTATGCATGTGGCAAATTAAGAATCTTGAATCTTGCCCACTGTGGGCCTGTTTTTGTTTGTTGTTTTACTTTTAGCCACTCCCACATAATGGGGTCACCACACAGTCGATTTGGCAGATTTTTACACCAATTGTGCTTCTTGATATTAGCAGAAAGGGACTTCTGTTTCCTTGCACACTCAAACCAGGGGAGTCAAACATGTACTCTTCTACAAAAACCCTTTGTGTTATATGTGTTTCCTCTCAGCAAACCCACTGTGGGTGAGCCAGAGACGATGACGGGGTCCTGCAGAGTAAAACTAATGTGGAGCTTGCAAAAGCTAGGGTACTTGCTGTCGACCCTGTGAGGGCGCGTTCACCCACAGCTACCCACTGTGGGCGTGCACAGGCATGTGTGCCAGGCTTTACACAGTGTGTCTATAAACTGAAGCAGTTATCTCACAGCGGCTGCTGATCCACGAGCACCAAACAATTAGCATAATTGTGACATGCATCTTACAAAGCAGCATGAAGATGAGAATGCACTGCAGGAAACTAACAAAACAAAACAGGAAGTACGGTGGGGCACGGGAGGAAATGGAGGCGCTATAAACGCAAAGTCATATCGCGTTCAAACATTAAAGAAGCAGGACGTCAGGACTGTGGAGTCTAGAGACAGAGTTTCTGATGAGCTGCTGCTCATGCTGAAGAAAGAGTAGTTATCAGGTCCATCGTCAGCAGGAAGTGGAAGTAAACATGTGAGTCAGTGTGCTCGCCATGAAGAACTCAGCTATGAAGAGGAGCTCAACCTCCAGTGCCTCCTCATCAGTGTCAGAGTCAGTGACTCGTCAGTGTGACTTCTGACACACATTCTTGCATATTAATGTTCCTGCTGTGTGTGTGTGTGTGTGTGTGTGTGTGTGTGTGTGTGTGTGTGTGTGTGTGTGTGTGTTTGTGTGCTAGTTGAAACCTGCACCAGTCTGCAGGGCTCTGGTGCATTTACCGTTTCCTCTAGCTTGTGTCCAGAGTCACATAGACTGTATATGAATGATGGACATGGCTGCTTCTACTGTGATAGGTGCAATCAAGCTACACTGCAGTCACGTTGACTAAATGCTTGTCAGTCACATGATGGAGCGTAGCTGCTTCATCACAAATGAAACAGACTTGAATCTGATGCTTGAAGTTTTCTCTGCGTCTTTCTTTTACGAAGCCTGCTGAAGCAGTTGTTCTGAATTGGTTCCATAAAAACTGAATTGGATTAAAAGTTATTCATAGAAACACTAAAGTTATGTGTAAAGCGTTTACTGGGCTCCCCATACGCTTCACAGCAGTCGCCCCTGGTGGCTGATATAAATAATGCGGTTTTAAAGAATTTGAAACCACAAGGGCTTCTTGAAACTTCCCCATCTTTTATATACAGTCTGTGATTTGGGTCCATAATGATTTAAGGCGCTGGTTTTAACGAGTATCTGTTTCCAGTCAACGACAACATAAAAATGTCCCCATTTAAATGTTAACATTGAAACATGTTCATAGACTATAAAAATAGCATCTGTTACCTCTTACCCACAAACAAGTTTGTGTTTGTGGTTGTAAAGCTGTGTGGTTACGAGCAGCAGGAGGAAGAACAGGCGTGTTCACAGTTCCTGCTCTCAGATCACACAGGAACTGTTCAGACACTGTGTGAGGATGAAGGTGAACATCTTCTGCTGCCTGTTGGCCTGCACTCTGGGCTCTAATGTCACTGCAGGTGAGACTCTTTCACTCTATTCACATTTACATATTTATAGTTTACATATGAGACTCAGATAATAAAAGCTGTGAAGTTCAGTGTGAGACTGTGTGCTTGGATAAAGGTGTGTGTGACGCGTCACAGTTTTTATCTCACTGTCAGTAAATCTGTCCTAAAATTATCCCTCAGTTATTTTACAGATGAACGAAGTCATTTTGTTCGGACTATAAAACGTTAGAAAAGACTGAGTGCTTCATAAGACAGTTCAACCTCCAATCAGGAAATTAGTGTTTCCTGATTGAAGCTGCGATCATGAAACATCAGTCCTAAAACAGCTGAGTGACATGTTGGTGCTGCAACATTTCCACCCTCACATCCTTCAAAGAAGCTTCATTATTACAGACAGTCTGACCACAGTGGACAGAAATCATGCTTGTGCTGTTACTCTGTCAGATATCGGCCTGGTTGGTGATTTTTAGTTCTGTATATGAATCTTGGATGATTGGCAGCTTTGAAATTCTTCCTTCACTGATCATGTAACAAAGTTTAACTTCATGAAATTTTGAGATCAAAGCATTAAGGAACGCTCCAGTTAATGTCAGTCTAGACGTGTGATGTTACCGTGTGTCCACAGCATCTGAAGGTTTATGTGATTCTGAAAACTGTTTGTTTTTGCAGGTTTGACCCATGAAGGAGTTAAGGAGGGGACGCAGGTCACTGTGCGCTGTCCTCACTCTGTGGAGGGTGGAGTGAGGTGGAGCAGAGAGAGTGGAGGAAGCAGAGCTGACATACTTACAGCTGATGGAGACAAAACTAAAAAACACATCAATGATCCACAGAAACGATACAATTCACAGGCTGACGGGTCTCTGTTCATCCTCAGAGCTGCTCCCTCAGACTCTGGCAGATACTTCTGTAACCATGAAGCAGCTGTGGAGCTGACAGTGATCCCATCAGGTAACATCAAACATTTTAACAGTTGACCTGTTTAAAAATCACGCGTCTTCCATAAAAAAACAATAACTGACTCAAACGAATTCAGTGAGAATGAAAAGCTGCATTTCAGACGTGTTTTTAACTTTAGTTGCAGCTTTGTTTTGTCACATGTGCTTCCTGTTACTGTCGATGAGTTTCTATAAAGTAATAACTGTAATGTTCTTCATGTGTAACCTCACATGCTGCAGTAACCAGTGAGCAGCTACATAATAATAAAAGTCTTATCTCTGCTCTCTGTAAACTCAAACCAGTGTTTCTGAACTTCAGCTGATTTGATCACACTGAAGCATTTTTGGGTTTTTGTGCAGTGACCGACTTTATGTTGACGATGTCATTCTGTCTTTGCTTTGACATCAAAAACCTAAAACGCCAGCAGAGATAACCGGTATCATCACCGAGTTATGGAGTCAGAGCGCAGACTTCCTGTTTGAAGTGGCGGCTCGGGCCAGCTTCACACAGCCTGTAGTAGCTGTGTGCTGCCACCAGGGGGCAGTGCGCAGATATACTGTGTGGACTCGTGTCTGTCTGTGCTGTTGTTGCTGCCTGAGCTCCAGTTTGATGGAAACAGATAAATAGAAATGGATGCAGTGAAAGAGTGAAAACAATGAACGCTGTCGGCTGCAGCCCTCTCTGTGCTCCCTGTCCTCCTCTTTCCTGTTGACGTCCACCTTTAAACCAATCAGCACGTTGGAAAGAATCACTTTAATGATAAATGTCATTCATTCTTCACAGGAACAACAATAGTGAGTGTTGCAGAGAGGAGCAGCATCACTCTGAACTGTTCTCATAATGTTGGAGGATCAGCTGTTCCCACGTGGAGACGAGACTCTGGAGAAATAAATGAAGGAAGGATTTCTGTTTCCACGGAGGACACAACATTACGTATAAGAGAAGCTGAGCCTGCTGACTCTGGACTGTACTACTGTGATGGAGAACCAGCTGCTTATCTGAATGTGACCAAAGGACAGAGATCTGACAGAGGTGAGACACATGAACCCAAAAGTAACACAGAAATGTTTTTGTAGAGTTTCCTCTGTTTTCTGCCGCTCTCTGCAACAGTCGCTGACCACCGGCTATCCCGCCATGTCGCTGCTGCAGTCTCTCATGCTCTACCTCTAGCCCCCTTCATCTGCCCCGCCAGGTCCTCTTATTGGCC
>NW_005187669.1:90015-95371 GCF_000239375.1 Pundamilia nyererei | reverse complement strand
AAGTCGTTGAGGGTGTTGGCCAAGAGCAAGTCGTCAGTGGAGTGGGGGGTTTTAGGCTTGTAAAGAAGATCAATCTAAACATGTTTTATATTTTAGATGCTTGAAGCCAGGTTGGTATCATGTCAGTCATCAGTGTGACTCAGTGACGACCCGCCTACACCACACACACCCTTTGCTGCTTCTGCTCTGTCATAAATATAGAAAATGACCTCATTTTATATCCTTTTGCACCATTTCAAAGCCCAGTGTATTCTGCCTGTGCTGACAGAGTGAAACACTAAAGATATTTATTCTATGGAAAATCTTCATTTTTTTCTTTTGGTGTTTTATTGTTGTGTAAAATTAAAACGCTGAAGCAGCACCTGTGAGCTCGTCAGCAGCGCTCCTCCAGGTAGCAGCTGCTGTCAGCGTGACAATCCGGGGAAGACGTCGTTGGCTCTGATGAGTGTGTGCTCGTCTCTTTACTCTAATGTTGTTTCTCCTCCCTCTGTGCAGAGCTTCCCAGGATTTCCCTCCTGACTGGGATGATCCTGACTGGGATGGTCCTGACTGGGATGGTCCTGACTGGGATGGTCCTGCCTGAGCGTTGATGCTGCATGTCTGCTTCTCCGTGGAGCACAGCTTCTATTTCCACATTTGTATGAAGCATGTTTTTAGTGAAGTCACTGTAAATAAAGGCTGACTGTGATTCCCCTGACTGTGAGTCCACTTCGGTGTACATGACATTATGATACCAATGATAGCCGACCAGACTGATAAAGCTGCTGATATCGTGGAGGAAGGTAGCTGTGTGGACGGGAAGCAAGGCTGACGCTGGAGATGGATGCTAGCTGTTCTTCCATGGTGCAGATAGAAATGGAGTAGGGGAAGCCTTGAAGGTGGAGCATGTGAACAGTGTTGTGGAGGTCAGGAGAGGGTCAGACAGGATCATAGCGAGTGGTGATTGGAGCAGAGCTCTGGCATCCAGGTGGAGGGAACAGAGGTGACGGAGGTGCTGGGTGGGCTTGGTGTTACAGAGAGAAATGAAACTGTGATTGTGATGAAGGTGCACACAGGTGGGCTACATCTAACACAGAAAGGGGAAAGTGAAAGCTAGGAGACTGTAAGGTGGTGTCAGGGGAGGATGTATACCTGCAGCATTTAATGGTAGGATGACTTTGAAGAAGAGGAGGTGAGTGAAGGTTGATAGCTAGGTGGTAGCTACAGCAAAGACAAAGGCTGACAGTCACCTTCATGTGACACTGAGAAAAGAGATTATATCTGAGAGACGAGGAAGAATTATGGACCAGGAAGTTCAGAGGAGGAGGAAGGAGGAAGTGAGGGCAGCCATGAAGAGGAGGAGGCAGCCGGTCCACGTGACAAACCTGTGCAAGTATGGAGGTGTCTGAGAGAGAGGGCTGTTTAACCTGATTATTTAATGTGATCTGAAGCGAGGAGGGATAAACTGATGACGCCACGAAGAACGACAGCTGTTGCTGAAGCTATGCTAAGAAGACGTGAGTTTGAATACCCAGGCCAACCATCCAAAGCAACTGCACAGGAGAGACCAGCTGTGATGATGTGATGATGGGGAGACAGTGGCACTGACACAGCGACAGATTTTTAGGGAGTCTGACGTGCTGGATTAAAAGAGTACATGAGAGAGTCGCCTCAGGTTAAGCTGTTTGGAGACAAAGTTAGAGAGGTTGGGTGGATTTTAACCCAAACTATGAATCTGACCAAAGCAGCAGAAGATTTCGACCCCACCAGCCTCCTCATGCAGACTGTGTGTCAGTAAAATGGAGCCATCATCCCTCAGAGGCCAGTGTCACCGCTGCTGCTGCTCCGAATGATGAGGTCTGTGGTGCAGAATCACGAGACACAGGCAGCAGCTGACAAAGCAGCATCACGCTGAGCAGGAGACGACCCTTCAAAATAAAGCAGGAAGTGCAGTGGGACACAGGAGGAAATGCAGCCACACTCATTAGTGATGGTAAATTTGATTCTTTTTACTGAATCGAGTGTTAATGAGTCACTCACCAAAGTGAATCGGATGTTTTGAGTCATTTGATTCACTGAGTCAGTTGATCAGAGAGTGCAAAAATTTTACATTTTCACTCAAACTTAATTTGTTTCCCTTTTCATGTAAATCCCACTGCTAAGATGAATGATTAAAAAAAAACCCAAAACAACTATTTTATAGAGAACAAAGAGCAAAAACATTTCTAAAATTAAGCAATTTCTTATCCAAATTGCTTAATAAACATTTATTTTGTTTATTTGTATTTTATTAGTATTTTCCTTAAGTGTGTCAAATATATATTTTCTCATCTAAATGTCCACTGCGCTGTGAGCCAGGGGGCGGTAATGCGCCTTAACATTGGTTGCCAACCAAGAAGAAGAAGAAGAAGCTGTGAGCCAGGAGGGAGGGGGTGAGTAGCTCAAATGTGCTGTTAGCATGTTAGCAGCGCGATGCTACTCTGAACCGAGGAGCTATTTTCTTGATGTGAGCTTCTACTCAGGGTTTTTTCTTCCAGTTCAGAGCAGAAATGCTTTTGTTACGAAACTGGCTGTTGTTTTTCCCCCCACAATTTTAATTATAAGCTAGATATATTTCTACTAATGGAATTAGTTTGCTAACAGCAACAGGGATGAGTCAGTGAGTCAGTTGGGCTTGTGAATCATGATTCACGAGTCAGTAAAGTGATTCTCGAGTATTGAACGATTCGTTCACGAATCGAACATCACTAACACTCATCAATATGTGAAACAGTGACTGGTCTGAGTCCTTCAGCCTCTCAGTTTGATTTTAAAGCACACAGCTTTAAAAACATAAACCTGTTTAGTTTCCAGCACCAGGATGCTGACCTCAGTGACCTCTGTGACCTCAGTGACCTCTGTGGTTGTTTTCTTGCTGCAGTCCTGGATAAACCCACAGGGTTGCAGCTCTCTGCTTGTGTGTCATCCGTCTGACTCTTCTAAAGTTCACAGACAGCTGTTGTGAAATCGTTGTGTTGAATTTCCTCCTGCAGCAGCTCATCACTCTGCTCTCTCACGTTTACACTTTGAGAGTGTTAAACTCTGGGTCAGGCTCGGCTGTCGGGGTCGGACCCGAACGCAGGACTCAGACGTGAGACTCAAAAGCAGCTTTACAGCATAAAATCATTTTCATTGTTGGGCTCGACTACGAGAGCTTTGATGACTCCGAGTTTACAAAAATGCCACATTAAGCTTCTTGTGGATAAGATCTGTGCTCCCTCATGTTCCTGAGGTTTTTCTTCATCTCATCACTTCTGCTTCCCCACACTGTCACGCTCTGACATCATCACTCTGATCATCCACTCAGTCTCTGCTGCTCATCCTCTGATCGTCTTTCACCCCACACTTCACTCTCTTTCTCCTTTAAGACAACTCTCTTCTTATTGGCTGTCCCTCACAGACAGTCATTTAGTGCATGGGCGGGTCATATTATTAAGTATGTAAACGCAGCTGACCTTTGTATGTACACCCAGCCCTCCTTCAGCCATCAGATTAGTGTCAGTGATCCCTGCCTCACTGGCTACGTGATTTAAAACAATCCAAAGTTGTTATTTGATTATTATTTGATTATTCGCTGCGTGGCGAAAACTCACTGATGTAACTGATCTGGTTTCTACAGTAAGACAGGAGATCTGACCACCCCCCACCCCCCACCCCCCAGCCTGGAACCTTCTCCGCCTACGACGACATCATCTTATATCTGCATCAGTCAATAACACAAAACTGTCAGAATGTAAATTACATCACATTCCAAACTATAAAAGGAGCATCTGTATTCATTAACCACAAGAAGTGAGCAGCAGGAAGAAGAACAGGCGTGTTCACAGAGGCCGAGTTTCTGTTCTCAGATCACACAGGAACTGTTCAGACACTTCGCGCTGTGTGAGGATGAAGGTGAACATCTTCTGCTGCCTGTTAGCCTGCACTCTGGGCTCTAATGTCGCTGCAGGTGAGACTCTTTGAGCTTCTTCTGAGATTGGATGATGTAGAGCGTCGTTATTCTTCCTGATTTCCTGATTAAGGTTAATTTTATGAAACTTGATTTAAAAAATCAAAACATTGAGAAAGTCTCCAGTTATTTACATGAGGATAAATGTGTGATGTTACCGTGTGTCCACAGCATCTGAAGGTTTATGTGATTCTGAAAACTGTTTGTTTTTGCAGGTTTGACCCATGAAGGAGTTAAGGAGGGGACGCAGGTCACTCTGCCCTGTCCTCACTCTGTGAAGGGTGGAGTGAGGTGGAGCAGAGAAAGTGGAGGAAGCAGAGCTGACATACTTACAGCTGATGGAGACGGAGACAAAACTAAAAAACACATCAATGATCCACAGAAACGACACGGTTCACAGGCTGACGGGTCTCTGATCATCCTCAGAGCTGCTCTCTCAGACTCTGGCAGATACTTCTGTAACCATGAAGCAGCTGTGGAGCTGACAGTGATCCCATCAGGTAACATCAAACATTTTAACAGTTGACCTGTTTAAAAATCACGCGTCTTCCATAAAAAAACAATAACTGACTCAAACGAATTCAGTGAGAATGAAAAGCTGCATTTCAGACGTGTTTTTAACTTTAGTTGCAGCTTTGTTTTGTCACATGTGCTTCCTGTTACTGTCGATGAGTTTCTATAAAGTAATAACTGTAATGTTCTTCATGTGTAACCTCACATGCTGCAGTAACCAGTGAGCAGCTACATAATAATAAAAGTCTTATCTCTGCTCTCTGTAAACTCAAACCAGTGTTTCTGAACTTCAGCTGATTTGATCACACTGAAGCATTTTTGGGTTTTTGTGCAGTGACCGACTTTATGTTGACGATGTCATTCTGTCTTTGCTTTGACATCAAAAACCTAAAACGCCAGCAGAGATAACCGGTATCATCACCGAGTTATGGAGTCAGAGCGCAGACTTCCTGTTTGAAGTGGCGGCTCGGGCCAGCTTCACACAGCCTGTAGTAGCTGTGTGCTGCCACCAGGGGGCAGTGCGCAGATATACTGTGTGGACTCGTGTCTGTCTGTGCTGTTGTTGCTGCCTGAGCTCCAGTTTGATGGAAACAGATAAATAGAAATGGATGCAGTGAAAGAGTGAAAACAATGAACGCTGTCGGCTGCAGCCCTCTCTGTGCTCCCTGTCCTCCTCTTTCCTGTTGACGTCCACCTTTAAACCAATCAGCACGTTGGAAAGAATCACTTTAATGATAAATGTCATGAATTCTTCACAGGAACAACAATAGTGAGTGTTGCAGAGAGGAGCAGCATCACTCTGAACTGTTCTCATGATGTTGGAGGATCAGCTGTTCCCACGTGGAGACGAGACTCTGGAGAAATAAATGAAGGAAG
>NW_005187669.1:88265-89326 GCF_000239375.1 Pundamilia nyererei | reverse complement strand
ACAAAAACAACAACAACACCTACTGCTACAACTCATACAGCATCAGTAACAACTGCATCACCCCCCGATGCTCCATCAGGTATGATTGCATCAAAGAATCTAACGAGTGCAGTTGAACAGATTTAAATGTAAACATGTTCATCTCTTCTGGCCTGTAGCATAAATGACCTTTAGAGTGAGGTCTGATGTGTTTATATATTAAATATTACAGAGTGTCCATGTATGTGATGCATGATCTGTGTTCATCACTCTGACCTTGTCCAGCTCTTCCAGTGCAGAGTTTCCTGATAGGAACTGGTCTTCTTCTTCTCTCCATCCTCATCCTCATCACTGCCTGCTTCATGTGGAGATGCAGGTCCAGCAGACGAGGTGAGTAAAGTGAAACATGACCAGAATCTGTGGTTTACATGACTTATTCATTGGTTTAGACATGTTAGTCGCATCATTCTCACATATCTGCTGTGGTCCAGTTTAGCTTCCTTCACTCGGTTCTTTTGAAACATCTGTTAGTACGATGGTGGCTGTGAGCTGCGGTCTGTCTGTCAGCTCAAATGTCATGCTAACACATCATGCTAACACATCATGCTAACATGTCATGCTAACACATCATGCTAACACATCATGCTAACACATCATGCTAACACATCATGCTAACACGTCATGCTAACACATCATGCTAACACGTCATGCTTGTCACTACCCGATCCGTACCGGAAACCCGATCGGTACCCCGCATGCGCAAATCTTACGTCACTTCCTCTCTTTGCCAACATTGCGAAATTCAATGTATTTGAATGATACAGTTAGCGCCCGGTTAGCTCCTAGCATTTCTCAACAGCTCTGCCTCCTTTTCGACTGCCCGGGACATTTAAACAATGGATAATCCGTATACAAAGAAATGCATGCAGAATTCTGCTCTCCCTCCTCTATCCACCTTTTTCTTGAACGAACGAAAGCTCCTTCAGCTTTCTGGCGGTAAATCTCATCCAGTTTAGATTGAAAGGACCTAAGATGTAATCTATCCTCCTCCGAGACCTCGTCTGGTGGGAGTTGATATATTG
>NW_005187669.1:85017-86252 GCF_000239375.1 Pundamilia nyererei | reverse complement strand
AGTAGGGTAAAGTGTCTTGCCCAGGGACACAACGACCAGGACAGAGAGCCCAGGGATCGAACCGGCGACCTTCCAGTTACAGATGCGATTCCCAACCCCCTGAGCCACGGTCGCCCTGTTAGCAGCTTAGCTAACAATAAAGCTAACACAAGTTCAAAGGTTACAGTTTCTTTTCTACAAATGAATCTTTAATCTTTCATTTTAAATGAGTACACAGCACTTATATAATATTACTGTTAACTCCAAACCTAAAATGATTTTATTCTGCCTCACTGTTGATTTTACATCCTGTGGACTTTATTCTGGTGCAAACAGACCAGCCTGTGTTCTGACACCTTCGAGGTGAGAGCAGGTTGGTCACTGTAAGTATGTGAGGTGAAAGGTCAGCGGTCAGTATTTCCTAAACTCAGTTTAACAGCAAAAGCTTCCTAAGCAGCCACAGTCCAGTTTAGCTTCACTTTCATTATCGCAGCTGGACGTCATCACAGGCAGCGTGTTTTAAACTTTAAAGCAGGAGCTGACTCTGATCTGTCTGCAGGGACTGACAAACAGCTCCACGTCTATGATGAGATACCAGCTGGAGCAGAACTTCATCTTAGAAATGGTGAGAGTGAAGCAGCTGTGACTGAGGCTCATCATCGGAGCTGCTTGTAGTTTGATAGTCTGAATGAATCCAGTGTTTGTTCTCAGGAGCTCGCCTACGACCTGCACACTGCCTGATGGAGCAGCCACTTAAATTATTTCCCCTCCTGTTGTTTCCATCATTAGATGTTATGTAGATAATATTTTAAACTGAAAACTGCACTGAAATCTTGTAGCTGTGTTTCATATTATTATTTTTACTCTATCGTCGTCTTCTAGTTCATTCTGTAATTAAGCCGATTGAAGTTTGGATGTTTGGGTTGGCTGTAGCTCAGGCGGCAGAGCAGGTCCTCTGCTGATTGAGAGGTCGGTGGTTTGATCCCCAAAGTGCTGTATACGAATCGGTCCATTTGGATAACTTTCAAATTCTGAACCTCATCAACAGTAAAGCAGGAGAGTGATGTCTGCCAAACTCTTACTGAGACTTGTTGTTGACAGGAGGATCAGACCACAGTGATGCCACATACGACACCATCGCTGAGCTGCCACAGACTGGAAACGACACCAGTAACACCTGTGCTGCACTGAGCCTTCACAGTCACATGATTTAAGCAAACCTTCTGCTGATACTTCATCTCCTTCCACCTTCATGC
>NW_005187669.1:82608-84235 GCF_000239375.1 Pundamilia nyererei | reverse complement strand
ATGTAACACGCATATGTCGAGATTATTCTGAATTATTGTGAAACTGCAGCTGATGAAATCGACCCAGGAGGCTTTTGTTAGTGTGTCTGTCTTTAAACACTTACGCTAAAAAGCTTAAATAAATTCTGACCCAACTGTGCTGAGGTGCAGAGCTCATGGTCACACCCACCCACTCATTCAGCTCAGGGTGGCTGCGGTGGGGGGTGGAGCCTGAAATCTGTCGTCCGCCCATCGCCGTGTTCGAGGTTCATGATTCATCGGTGGAAAATTGACAAAAAGCTAAAAGCTTTGATTCTTACATTGTGCTGTAGTGTGTGTGTTTGACCTCTGACCTTTCCTCCAGTCAGTAGATTGATCTGAAGGTCAAAGTGATAAAAATCCTTTACAGACATGATTATAAAGACAAAAGCTTGTAAGATAAGAAATGTTGGCCTGAGAAAGTTTCTGAGTGCAGTTGATTCATTTCATGAACACGTGAATAAAAGCTTTGATTTAAACCGTTTTGGTATTAATGACGAAACATGTCACACGTCTGCTGCAGTCACATTTAAAACACTGATAATATTCACATTTAGATCAAGTGAACTTGGAAAACAGTAGATTTGTGTTGACTTTGTGTTTGTGTGCAGACGTGTCCGCTGAGCTTCACAGCTTCAGCTGTTGAAAGCACAGACGGCCCATCAGCTGCTCAGCTTCCTTCCTGTGTCACCGTCATCGGTCTGTTAATAACACATGAATGAACCTGGACAAACACACAAGCTATGCTACTCTGATTCAGCGCTTCTGCTGCTCTCGTCTCTTCCAGCTCCCTTACTTGTTTCTTAGTCTTTAGGTTTAGTTAATGTTCCTCGCCTGTGTTCCATGTTACATCCTCCACGCCGTGGAGGTGACAGCGTGGAGGTGACAGCGTGGAGGTTTGTAGCTGTAAGATTCAGAATTGCGACCTCAGGACTTCATCTGTTTATAATCATCCAAACAGACAGTGGCGCAGCAGACACGTGTCACGTGTACGTGTTTCTGACATTTATCAGCACTGAGCGACGAGCACGCTGAGCTGATGAGAAACATGCTGTGAGCCCACAGAGTGCTCATGTGAGCTGATGACTGCAGTCAGGATGAAGCTGGACGTGTGCTGCTGCCTGTTAGCAGCCGCTGCTCTGGGCTCTAACGTCGCTGCAGGTAAGGAGACTCGTGACTTTAAGAGACGTTCAGCTCAGCGACTCTGGACTGTACTCCTGTGCTGGCGGAGCAGCGGTTAATCTGGATGTGACCAAAGACCCGACTGACACGTTGCAGAAAGGTGCTGTGGCCGCTTTACAGAGCAAACATGATTGGCTGAGGCTTTAATGTCTCTAACAACGACACCTTATTTGAAAAAGTTGCCAAAATATGAATCTAGTTTCATTGTTTTGTCTCCTTTTTTGAAACCAGCAGATGTAAATGAAAGCATGTTTATTCTTTAACCCTTTAAGTCCTACCACAGAACCAAGTCCGTCAGAGCTTATATTATATTTTTACATGCTGTGGAGCATTTCAAGTTGCTATACATCAATACAACCATTATAACCCAGATTTTAATAATATGTCTGCATTAAGTGCATAGTAATTACATAAATTGCAAAAAAAA
>NW_005187669.1:71689-79540 GCF_000239375.1 Pundamilia nyererei | reverse complement strand
ATGCTGTCCCTGTCCGCCCGAACAGTGTGGAAGCCTTCCACGGAAGCATTCTCATCGGGAATGTCCTGGTTTTTTGCAGTTTTTGCAAAGCTATATGTGGAAGGAAACCGTGACCGAGGGCAAGCTGATGGCATCAGATGTAAGTACAACTCCTCCGGTTTCATATGCAAAAGAATCATATTGCTAGCTTATGTGGTTGCAGAGCTACCGGGATTTTAAAATAGTTACGCAAAACGGAGCGTGCTGCTCCGACCGGCTCTAAAGGTATCAGGTACATCAGAAACAAGCTTAACGTGTGGCTGAGTCTGAGCAGAGCTCCTGGTTCTTTGGTGCTTTCAGGTGCGTCACGTTGATCTGAGCTGCGTTACTGTGTCTTCTTCCAGGGGCTCATTCTGAGCAGCAGCTGGTTCTGGGTGCTGTCGTCCCCCTCGTCTTCATCACGTGGAGATGTAGAAATAAAAGAAAAAGGTGAACGAAGGAGACGAATTAGAAAACAGTTCAGTTTGTCACAGAAACCCTGCTGATCCTTCATCGCTGATCGTTGATCAGTGAAAGTGTTTGTGCCGAGAGACGCTGAAGACTGAAGCTTCACGTCTCTGTGTGATGAGACACACTTTAAAGTGCTGCAGGTCTGAGTGCAGCGAGCTCAGGAAACCAGTTTAAGATGATGGGAGCTTTGAGGCAGGTGTCCTCACGGTGGACAAGTGACCTCAGTGTCATTTTTTCTGTCATCTTACGTTAAAGGAAGGAAATTACCCAGAAAACGTTACAGTGTGAACCTCTGTGAAGTTATTTGTCTCCATGTGTGTCAGACTGAGCCTAAAGTTGAGTCAATGAAATTCAGACTTTTCCAGTATTTTTCTCACGTTTCCATGGAAAAAAGAAAAAGACAAAACTGTTGAGTGAACAAAAGCTTGTTTTTCCCTGAAGGTGGATCTCATCAGGACTCGCTCATCGATCATCCTCCGGCTCTGGGAAACACACCTGGTAAAGCCTCAGAGATATTTGAGGGTATAATGAATATTCACGTGTCTGCTGCAGCGCCTCGAGCCAACACGTGTGTTTACCGTGTGATCAAGCTGCACCGACAGCGAGCCTGAGGGGGATGTTTCCCTGCATTAGTCCGAGTCTGTGATGTTTTAAAGTGATTCCACTCTGCAGGTGATGATAACGTCACAGGTGACTTTTCTGTAATTGCAGGAAATCCTCAGGATCAAACCTTCCACGCCTCCTGCTGCGAGCATGATGTCATCATGTTTACCTTTTGTTTGACTTTCACACAAACATTCAGAGGAACAAAGGTTAAAATCTCAGCTAGTCCTTCATCCGAGAGCTTCCAGCTGCTCATCAGATCCATGCGACACAGCAGACCTGCAGCGGGAGCACGCCTCTTTATTTTCCAGGCCGCTGACGCTCCCTGAGTCACTGAGGACGAGGAAGGAGAGGAAGAGCGGTGCAGGGACAGACAGGCTCGAGGCGCGTCGGCAGCTCTGCAGCTCCACGTTTGTTCCTGAACATGTTCTCCTGTCACGTTTGGTTCCTGCTCTCAGGTCTGATCGGCTGCACGGGAAACTCCACAGGTACACAAACCTCCCGTTGTTCTGTCCTCTTTCAGGGAACGCTGTGGTCGGGGAACCGCGAGGAAACAATAATACAGCTGTTCTTATTTATGGGTTTCCTTTGTTGGGTTAAAGTTGGACGGTGCACGCCTCAGTTTACTTTTGTACAGTTGTTGTTTCCATTTTTGCAAACTTGATGTAATCAAACATGTTCTAGAAAAACATCTTTTTGTGTCAAATTCCCATAAAAACATTTTGATGGACTGAAATGACTCACATGCTGTTATGAAAGAGTCCATCGGAAGATGATTATTTCTTTATTGGTGCAAAATAAGTTAAAGATGAAAACGTCATAAATCCACAGTTCTTTATGCATGTTTACAGTCAGTGCGTGTAGATTTCCTCTGACACGCGACATCGTTCACCGCCCTGCTCGACAAAACGCTGTCCAGCAAACATTTTGCAACGTTGTAAATTTAGACACAGACGTTTCCATGAGATAAAAGAGGAAACACACTGAAGCCGGAGCATCAGCAGGGTGTGAGTGTCACACAGCTTCATCACATCATCTAAATATAGGAGACGGATCACTAAAGGAGAACCTGCACGAGACTGTATATAAAAGATGACCACCGCAACATTTGAGCCTTTGCCCTGTTTTTACGTTTGACGTTTAAAGTGTCGTGGACGTCGTCATCTTCACGTCTTTCAGGCAGAAGTTACCAAAGCAAACAGCCTCTATGAGAAAGTGTGTTATTAACCTCACAGTAAACCATGTTAAGCCTTAATGCAGCTTAACCAGGTGAGCTCACCTGTGTGCTGTATTGGTTCAGCCACGTTAGAGGACCTGCAGCTGTATTTAAAGCACATTTGTACTGCTTGAGTTCGACAGTTTCAGATGTGTGACCCCGTCCTCTGCCCCAGCAGCGATCTGGTTTTCGGTCCCTGAGAGTCACCACGTCTGTCTGCCGTGCGGCAGCTCTGGCAGCTCAGACGTGATCTGGACTCGGCAGGATCAGGAGGTCCTGGTGACCCGACGGGGCGGCTACAAGACCAACAAGGACCGCCGGCGCTACCGCCTCATGGTTAATGGCGACCTCTGCGTCTGGCATCTGAAGGAGTCGGATCATGGAAGATACCGCTGTAACCAGCAGCTGGTGGCTGAGCTGCAGGTGCTGACAGGTATGCTGGGGGTGGAGCCACCAGGGTGGGTGGGTTGGGGGTGGGAAACAAATAATAAATGCAGGGAAAGACGAGGAACAGGGAAAAGCTTTACGACAGCCTGGCCGCCCTGACTCTGCCACACGCTGTTATCTCCTGGTCATTAATAACTGAATTTCCTCTCGTGTGATCCTGATCAGGTTCAAATCAGTTTGATGTTTGAAGCCTCGCAGCGACAAAATAATAAATCACCTCAAAACCGTCCAATCAAACGTAACGAGCCTGTTTTCAAATGTAAGGAGCAGAAAGTACGAATATTTGTTTCAACATGTAGCGAATAAAAGTTAAAAGTATAAAAGAAACTACTCGAGTCAAGCACAGGAACCTGAAACTACTAGTACAGTAGCAAAGTATTTGTACTTGTTCCCGCTGGAGTAGCAGCCGGCTGGGAGCCAATGACAGAGACAAGTTACACAATACAAATCGCTCCGTCTGCACACAGCAGGCAGATGCATGTGTGACAAACACTCCTGTGAACTGAGCGCTCACTTCTTCATCAGCTCTGCAGTGCAGAGATGTCTGCTTATCGCTGACGCAGCTTCTCCAAAGTAAGGAACTGAGTGTGAAACCTAACGTCTGCACTCACACAGTCACCAACTCTTCAGACTGAAGAATCGATGACAGCACGAAGTGCCTTCACACTGATGCAGGCACATTAAAACCACACAGAGGCTCAAAGGAAGCGAGCGGTTTGAAGAAGGACGTGTCGAAATGATCAGTGTTCTATGTAAAAGAGAAGTGGATGGCACGGAGGCACAGAGTGGGAGTGATGTGAAAAGAAACATTTCCACTGTTTAAATTTGTCACACACACGCCTCCAGAAAGATGACTGGATATTAAAGTGGAAACGATAAAAACAGGAAACGTGTGGCCTAAATATGAAACTGAGCGAGCAGAAACAGCCGGCTTATCTCTGCAGAGCAGCTCGTCATTATCACACCATCTGTTAATAGGTCACTGAGTCTGTTTGCGTGTGATTGCATGCTACAATCGGTGACTGACCACGAGCTTTAGCAACTCTGCGGTGAAGCATTCACACGCCATGGCGTGTGTGAGGAGCTGCGCTGCTCATCCTCAGGTCAACACCTCCAGCATGAGCACAGCTGCAGGGAGTGGGACGAGTCCGCTTTAGTTTGCAGAGGCTGCAACCAGCAGACGCCACAGCAGCGCCCTCTCCAACAAAAACAGAAGGCACCACAGCGCACAAGCACCACGACAACGTCACTGCAGAATAAAGTCGACACAGGAAGCACAGATCCAACAAGAAGCCGTGAACAATATAATGATGGATTGCATTTATATATATAGCGCTTTACTATTCATTCACACACTGGTGGAGGCAGCTACGGTTGTAGCCACAGCTGCCCTGGCAGACTGACAGAAGCCAACACCAGTAGGCGGTAGGGTAAAGTGTCTTGCCCAAGGACACAACGACCAGGTTGTGATCCCGGGGGTCAAACCGGCGACCTACAAATGCGCTGCCCAACCCCCTGTCCCTACGGCCGCCTGTCAATATCACAGCCACTCAAGTACAGAAGGTCAGCAGTGACAGCGCGAATGTCTCTGCGTCTTCTCCTCAGGTCGGGACTACACGGTGTCCGCGGGCCGGACGCTGCTGCTCCCCTGCAGCGGCTCCTCCAAACCCAAACAGAGGTGGTTCCAGCAGAGGGAGGGCGAGAGGCGGGAGGCCGTCCTCACCAAGTACAGAAACGGTACGGTGAAACCAGAAAGGGGCGGCGGCCGGCTGAGCTTCACCAACGACGCCCTGCAGATCCAGGACCTGCAGCCAGAGGACGCTGGAGAGTACGTCTGCAACGGGCTGCTGCAGGCCAGAGTCACGGTCCTCGCAGGTGGGTCGGTCCAGCCTGGACTCACCTGCTGCTTTCACGTTGTCTGTAGTTTACACATGTTCATGTTTTGTGTATTTACAGGTTGTTTCATGAGCTTTGTATTCATGTTTGTGTGAACCAGGATTTAAACATAGAAACTGTTTGCATCCCCAGCACACGCAGAGACGAGCAGCCAGCCTCCGTCCACCAGCACACCTCCATCACCTGCAGTGGTGACAGCCGGTAACACCACACACATCATCATACATCTACACTCAAACACAAACCTGCCCGTGTGCTGCGCTATAAATGGATCTACGTCATACTTCCTTAAATCTGTCTGTGCGTGCAAATGTTGTCTTTATTTAGTTGTGTGAAATATAATTGACCACAATCTTAATCCTCAAATGAGATGTCTTTGTTTTGTTCATTGTGATTATTTGGATGCAAACTTTCACATGACCTTTGACATTTAAACGTTGTGAGTGTGCGACCAGTGTGGGTGTGTGCGTCCTCTCGCTCTGTTTATTAGAAGTGGGAGAAATAAAGAAGAAGAGCAACACGAGACCTGAGAACGGTCAGTCCGGGTATAAACCGCGTTTGTAGTTTTCTGCCAGATGTGTCGCGTGTTCATGGACCAGATGTTGTGTGCGCTCTCAGTTCTGCTGCTGGTTGGTGCCGTCAGCGTGGGGTTGATGATCATCTTCTTAGCTGCTGTCTGTGTGTTGCTGACCAGCATGAAGTGCAGGAGGAGGAAACGCAGAGCTGCAGGTGAACGTTTGGCTTTAAGTTCCTGGGTTTGTCAGGGTGCGTGCAGACGGATGCTGCTAGAAGCAACCCTGCCTGAGACTGTGACACGCTGCGCCACCTTCTGGCACAGACTGGGATTACACAGAGTGCGAGTGAAGTCAGTGAAAGAGTAAATGATTTTAAATGTGATTGAAAAAGAAGAAACTATGATTTTGGGGACATGAGAAAGTTTTTATCATCAAAGGTTTTTTAATGAATTCATTTATTTATGTAGAATATTTGATTAAAAATATTTATATTTGACATCTTCAGATGATTCACCTTCACTGCTTCAGTTTTTCATACTGAACTTTTTTCATGCATCATTATCAGTATTTAATTGTTATTTATTATTCAGTGATGTTTATATTTCAGGCAGTCTGAAGCGTGTTGGCTGATTCATTTATGTTTAAAAGGATTTTATTGACGAGAGAGCTGACTGATTCTTTTTGCAGCTTCAGATAAACAAAACTTTGTCTTTAAAAATGAATCCGCACATGCAAAAATATGGATGTTGCTATGGTAACAGAATCCAGTATTAGAGTCAGCGTGTTTTCTGATGATGCTGCGCTCTTCATCTCTCCATGCAGCAGCACCGACACGTGAAGACACAGAGCTGCAGCCGTGGACGACGTCCAGCGCACCGACAGGTAACCTCACCAGGTGTTCGATGTCCTCACGTCAGTCTACGAGGGATTAAAACGGTGTGTCTGTCTGCAGAGGGTGAGGACTTAGAGACCCCGCCCCTCTGTGGGGAGACGATCCACTACGCCTCTCTGGGCCGACAGAACTGGAGAGAGAGACCCAGCAGGAGTCCGCCGGAGCAGAGCCACCACAGCGTCATCTACTCCTCTGTCATCAGCAGACCTGCAGCGAGAGCTGAGCACAAACTCTGAAAGTCTGAGTGTACGGTCGTGTGACGGGAAGCTTAGTTTCACCTGCAACACAAGCTGTTAAAATGCTGTCAGTCAGTTTGGTTTCATGTTTCACTCTCTGCTTCAGCAGCACAGCTGCTTTCACTGAGTCTTTACATGTTACAGCGAGGACTCGTTTACAGGCGTCCACATGTGGAGCGTCACATCTGGACCGGCGGCCGTCAGGACAGATCGTGGTGTCAGAATCAGTTTATTAGTAACAGACAAAGTGTGGAATCTGTTCATGGAAGCAGCACAGCAAACATATTTACAGCAGCAATATTCAGACATGTTTAAACACAGACAGAAAGATTCCAAACTGACCCGAGGGAACTATTCACGGGTAAAAAAGGATTTTCTTTAGTTTAGTAATTATCTGCTGTGGCAGATTTACATTCATGGCTGTTACTTTATTATTAACAGAAATGTTTTACAAACGTTTTACTGTCATTGCAACTTTCTGGATATTTAACATTTTAAGTTTTTCTGCTCACTGAAAAATAAATCTTATCTGTTTACACAAACAAATAAACTAAAATCTAGATTTTGAAATCTAATCACATATTTTCACAGTTTTATTAATTAAAAAAAATTCAATTATGCTCATTTAAAGTGCTTCTATCTGTGGTCATGTGATGCCTTCTTGCACATGTTCACTGTTGAGTACAGGACCTTCTCTTCAGCCAATCCGGTTCCTCTCCTGGTGGTGGGGCGGGGCTTGTCTGGATGCTTCAGGCTGGAATAATGCAAAGACTCTTCCTGCAGAGACACAACGAGTAAAAAATCTGATTAAACTCAGGTCATCATGCTGCAAGTTCATGTGTGAGGGCTCTACATCTGGCTTCCCTGCACTGCGTCGTGCTCAGCACAGGCCTGTGAATCCTCTGAATCCCAGCGTTCAGCTGTGCTGAAGATAAAAGCTGCCAAATATTTATGTTCATGTTTCAGTGAAAGCACCTTTTCAGATTTTACTGGCAAAACATAAAGAAATGAGGGTTGGTTCAAGACTTTTGCACAGTGCTGTGCTGCATGAGGAGCTTGTTTTTAGAAGCAGTAATAAAACAGAACATGTTTGAAACTCACAAACTTTAATTATTTGCTCGTAAAGGAGGAAACATGATTTTTAAAGATTGTTCGTGACCTTCCACTGACCTCTGTGACCACCGGATCGTCGTCCCGTCTCAGTGGGTTACAGCAGGAGCAAACAGACGGTTTACCTGCAGAGGAAACGAGACATGGGACAGGTGAGGGAGACGAAGCTGACTCAGAGTGACATCAGAACGTGATGTACTCTGATGCACATCAGAGCTCAGCACAGACAGCAGCATCGTTAACTCATTGACTCAATGAAGGGATTTTATCCTGTTCCACTCGTGTCACACATGACCAGCTCCTGCACCTTGATTGGCTCCGGTTCATCAAATCGAACCATGTAGATAAGATAAGATAAAACTTTATTAATCCCTCAGGTGGGTCCTCTGGGAAATTCGGTTTCCAAAAGCACAGCACCGACAGAAGTTACAGTTACAGAATATTATA
>NW_005187669.1:70033-71278 GCF_000239375.1 Pundamilia nyererei | reverse complement strand
CATAATGTCCAGCAGTTTTTTAGTGTCCTTTTCTCTGCCACTGTCAGCAGTGACTCCCTGCTGACACCCACAGGTGACCTGCAGAGGTGACAGAGTTCCATGCGTGACTTCATCCTCCAGCATGACCCCCACAGTCGTGTACTGTGCCAAAATCAGACTCAGCACAAGGGGGCGCTATAGCTGCCCTCACAGCAAACAATGACTTTGTCATGATGCCGCAGAGACAACTATTTATTACTGTGACAACACAACAACTCGTGATGAGTTTCAGTGCACACGCCCTCCATCCAAGAACGAAACAGGTGTGTTTGCTCTCAGTGAAACTGTGTGTTAAGCCCCGCCCCGGCTGTGTGTAAGTGAAAGCGAAAGTTCGGGGAGCTGTCGAGACGCAGGCGTCGAGCTTCTCTTCTGTCTCTGCGCGTTTTTCAGCTCGGTTCCGACCTCGGTTCCTCAGAGGGGGGCAGATATTTGTCCCGTGAAGCCGGAGGACCCCGCCTGCTGTCCCGCCGTCCTCGCAGCAGCAGCATGCCGGACGTCAGGCTGTGCCTGGAGGCCGTCTCCGCGCTCCTGGGCTGCAGAGCCGAAGCGACAACCGGAAGCTCCCAGTTCACCCCGCAGGATCTGGTCAACGTCGTGGCCCTCAAAGAGTTTTACAAGCAGGAGGGCTTTAAGGAGCTGGAGTACCCCAGCTTGGGGACGCTGTCTCTGCACGACTTAGACGAAGCCGACATGTACAGCTCGCCCCCGGCCCTGGACGCGCCTCCCGAGAGCTTCCAGCTCACTGTGGAAATCAACACGGAGAACTTCTTCCACCCTCAGTACGACTACGACTTCACCAACGTAAAGGTGAGCGGCACGGGCCTCTCGGGGCACGTGACCAGCGGGTTTCTCACGCAGCTGATTTTCCGCTCGGTGACGTTTATTCCGCACAGATCTGGGTTTGCTGTTAAACACGGAGGTGACACAGAGGGAGGCTCACATTCAGCGTGGACGAACAAACCCTTACAAGTAAAATACCTGAGCTTTAAACAAAGGCAGCAAGGTCAAAGGTCGAGTTTAAAGGGCCAGGCTCACAGTTCTCTGTGGTTGTCATTTTAAGCACAGCGCTGCGACAGTCTGAGTCACTTTATGGTCCAGGGTCAACAAATGAGAGCAGCTCGAAGTGAAACTCGGCCCTGATTCCTGAGCAGCTCCAGACTTTCTGGGAATGTTGCTGGGCTGAAACTGAAAGTGTGTGTGTGTGTG
>NW_005187669.1:48922-69462 GCF_000239375.1 Pundamilia nyererei | reverse complement strand
GTGTGTGTGTGTGTGTGAGTGTGTGTGTGTGAGAGAGTTTGAGACTCAGCTCTTTGACCTTTGACCCCTCTGTTCACTTCCAGGATGGAGATAAGAAGTTCACGCGTGGTAACGAGCAGTACATCCGCCCCTGCGGGTGGAACCGCGCCGCCCTGCGGGTCGTGCAGAAGTACAGCGACGGGGACAAGTGGCTGGGGACGGGGCAGGACGCCTGGCCCGTGTCCTACCAGGGGAAAGACATGGACGGCTCCCTCATCCTGACCCACGGCGGCAAGCCCGACGACCAGCCACAGTTTCTGGATGCCGCCGCCGCCTCTTTGTTAACAGAAGGGACGAAGGGCCGAGGGGTGTACTCCACGCCGGACATCAGGATCGCAGAGAAGTACTGCAAGAAGTTCAAGTCCAGAGTGGACGGGAAGACGTACCAGGTGGTCCTCCAGAACCGCATAAACCCGGAAAAAAGGAAGTCGTGCCAGAGGCAAGACGTCTGGGTGGTGTACATCCCCGAGGACAGCAGCGACGTGAGGGTGAGGGCCATCGTGCAGGAGTCCATCCGCCCGTACGGGCTGCTGCTGAAGCAGGTGTGATGCAGCTGGAACGACCTGCCGTCACTTCAGCTTCAGGATTTTCACATCGTTAACAAAAAACTGAGAACATGCTTCAAATTCCCAACGGTGGGACTAATAAAGGTATCTTATCTTATGCTTGCTCCGCGCTCGTGGCAGGACGAGCTCCTGAAAGCTCTTTATTGGGAGGGTGTGGGATAATAAACCAGTATCGTCTCTTTATCCTCACAGTTTAGTAAAAATACGACCGTCTGATCAAAGCTCGCTGATCCGCGCTGCCTTTCAGTCTCCTCACAGCTCCAATCACAACTTTACATCCAAACCACCCATAAATAGGCCTTCATCTCAAACACAGGAGGGAAGCGTGCAGCGCGGTTAGCGGCGTCCTGCCTCACGCTGCGATCCTTTCGCTCGGTGTCAGAGTTGGAGGTCAGACCTCTGAGTCCCAAACTTCTTCACATTCCTAGTTTTTAAGCCTCGATAGTGAGGCGGGGTCAGAGGGCAGACCCCGTCAGTCACAGGTGAGCGCACACCGGCTTTAAGCTTTTACTAATTAAACTTCACGTTGTTATTTTTAATAAGACTTGAGACTAATGAGCTCAGGATAAGTTGCTCGCTGCAGTCTAAGAGACGATAGATCGTTATTGTCACAGTTACCATGAAACACTGACAGCTGCTGCCCCCTGCTGGTCCCAGCAACGACTGCAGGCTTCAGAGCTACATCCAGGTGTGTTTCCAGTACAGGCTGAGGGTCGTCTGCAGAGACGCTGAAAGTGGCGTTAGATTGAATTCTCGTCCTGTTTTCCTTCCTGTCTGATCAGCAGCACTGGATCCACTCTTTTCTTTCATGTGTCAGAGAAGGAGATGATTTTGCTTCAGTGTTGTTCTTATTTGAAAATGTTGCTGTGAGGTGTGACGCCACAGGTCTGATGTTTTTCATGGCATCGTTTCAAATGTAAGAATGGAAATGCTAAAGAATCTCTTATATTGAGCTTGTGTGGGGTCTCCACGCTGCCACCAGCTGTGAGAACAGATGTTTTCCTTGTACATGTGAATTTGATTTGCTTGAATGGAATTAAACAGAGTGCACTCATCTGTGTGTGAAGCCTCTTTTTATGATATTTATAAATCTGAAAACCAGGGGTGTCAAACATAAGGGCCGGGGCCCAGAATCGGCCTGGCAAAGACGCCTGGAGGGTCTGGAAACGTGAAAAATGATTAACTGAAGTTTAACAGCTTTCCCTTTAAATAAAGAGACCCACACTCGTGGATCCTTCCAGAACAAAAGTGTTTGTTTGACCGAGCTGGTAAAAGCTGTTCACGCAGGACGCTGTCACCGCGATCACACACCTGACCTACACAGCTGCCACACATCGTTTTCATTTTTAAGCTTCAGTTAGGTTTCATTCTGCAGGATTTGTTATTAGCTCTCCATCTGCATCCTAATCAGAACCACTGCGACGCTGTTAGCGTGACATTTAAACACTGCATTTGTGTCAGTACTGCAAACACCTGTGGAAGCATCGTGTTTGTCCGACTCCACAGACTCGTGTCCCGACATACAACAAACCTGTGATATTCATATACGCACCTTTGAACGTAGACAGGAAGTTAGACTCACATCACATCATGAATGAAGGCGCTTCATTACCGCACGCTGCTGATATGTTTGTTCATTACCTGCAGACTCAGTGTGAACTGTTTTATGGGCAGAGTGCTGTAACTCCTGCCCACCACCAGAGGGCAGCGCAGCTCCAAGTAAAAGCGCAACAATCCCACCTGAACTTTGACCTCAGATAAACTGAGCTTGACAAACGTGCCACGGCTGAGCTGAGGAAGCATTACAGGACACGTGAAACACACCTGACCACAGGTAGCATCCAGCCACGCAGACGACGCAGAAGGCGAGCAGCGCCGGCAGAAGGCAGAGCCCCAGACTCAAACACGGCTGCCTCATCCGGTCTGTGGACGACCGCCCGGCACCTCCTGCAAACACACAATCACACACACCATCATTTATTCTGCTTCTTTTCACATCGTTGTGCCAGCCGTATAAACCCACACACCGGCTCCCTGTGTGGGTTTGAAAGGTTTCACACTGGTTACAGGAAACTCATAACTGGAGGAAAAATGAGCTGCGGCGGTGCCGTGGGGGCGGAGACTCGTCTTTACAGGTCAGCGGGAAATCCTAAAGAGGCCTTGGTGGCGTTTCATAGAGAGAACATTAAAGCTTCTCCTGTGATAAAACCAACCACGAGTGACGCTCAGCTGAGCGCCCGACTATCAAGAGACAATACATAAAAATATCAAACTCAAAACAATTAAATACGTAAAAACTCAGATCAATAGAATAAACATAGAATAGAACATGTACTTTTATTTCACAGTACATCCTGATGTGACGTCTCACTGCAGTTTCTTTCACTCCTTCGTTCCAACGACACAAACTATTAAAGGTGTCAGCACGCACACGGAAACCGCCGTGTGTTCGTGTTCAGCTGCTCGGCTGCAGACGCGTGGACGCGCGGTGACAAGATTCAGGGGGGGTGACGACTCACCCCACTCGTTTTTCCACACGTGTGTGACGTGTAGCATGTTTGTCACAAAATGTCAGTTCATGGAACGCAGAGAGCCCTGGCCCCGGGGCCCCCGAGGGGCCCCCTGCCTCCGTTCTGCTGGGGGGGGCAGCTTGCTGTCCCATCAGCTGATCAACAACACAAACATCCTAGAACAGAAATCCTACTGCACCTTTCAAACTTTGTCAACATCAAGTTTTCTTCTGATCCATGCGGCAAAAAACTGCTGCAGTTTGTTTATTTCGAGTAAAATCGGTGCGTTCGTGGTCGGAAACAAGTCTGCGTCTTTGAACGTGTCCACGTTTCCACTTTTAGACACAGGAACGGTCCCCACCTTCTTCACAACTCAAACGTTTGTGCTGGTTTGTGATGAACGAGCTTTTATTTATGGAGTTATTGGAAACTTGAGCCTCGACAGTTTCACGTCTTTAGCTGCTCTGAGAGGAAACGTGCCAGCATTGATCTGATGGTTTGTTTTTTCTGAATGCAAACTGTAGTTTATTGGAAGTATTCTAAATATTTTAAGTTAACCCCGTTTGTTACTTTAAGAGTGTGATCATGATGAAAACTATCCAGCACTGGTTTATGTGTCACAACTTTTTCACAGTAAAGAAACAGGCTGGGTGACTTTGGATAGAAACTTTTGTTAGTGTCTTTAAAACACAATCAGCACACATGCAGCGCACACATGCAGCGCACACATGCAGCGCACACATGCAGCGCACACATGCAGCGCACACGTTTCACATTGATTTTGTTTGATCTGAAGAAGGTGGGGGCTGAGTGCAGCACAGGTCCACAGACCCGGAGGATCGATGCCAAGAACTGAAGCTCGCTGTAGCCTAACGAGTGACTGAGACACAGAGACGCCGACTGACGGAAAAACTCAGTGAAGACAAAAGAAGTTTGTGATCTAATCCCCAGCTGTGAACGCAGCCCGGACAGCTGCACATGCTGCAAACAGAAACATCCAGCTGGAGCTCTATAAGAGATCAGGAGGTCATAACGCTTACTGACTGGCGCCGCCTACAGGTCCACGCTTGATATCTGCTCCTGTGAGCCAGAAGTCATACTTCCTGGGAAGTGTTCATAAATCGTTTTAAAGAAAGAATCCACGGTCACGGCCTCACTTTCATGTTCCACTGATCTGTTTCCATAGTCATCCTCAACTCAACATGTAAACATTTATGATCAGATAGTCTCAAAACTGTTTTAGAAAATCCAGAAAATGATTTTAAATCTTTCAGCCTCCTGACCAAGTCTGACAGCCTGGACGAACATCTGAAAAAGGAAATCTTACATCTTCATCGTGTATCGTGAAATGTTCCTGCTGTTTAAAACGTTTCTGAGCTCAGCTCGAGCTGACAGCAGAAACGTCTGATCGTCTTACCGTCCACAGTCAGCTGAATTCCTCTGTTAACGTGCATCTTATCTGCAAACCTCCCGATGCAGAAGTACAGCCCAGCATCCTCCTCCTCCACCTCCTGGATCTCCAGGCTGACCAGGCCGGTCTGCAGCGTCCCGTCACACTTCATGCGATGGTTGTTTGTGTGATGGTCAGTGGTGTCCGGCCCTTTTAACTTCCCCTCTTTAACAGTTAACAGAGGCTGCAGCTGCTCTGAGCGCAGCAGGTACCAGGTGATCTCATATTTGTGCGTCATGTTACAGAGTAGAGAGACGTTGTGGCCCACCGGCACCACCAGGGTGGAGCTGTGAACAGGTGAGGCTGAAGCCAGGTGACATCCCGCAGCACTTGAGGAGTGAGCACAGGTCAGGACGGCGTGCACCTGAAGGCTCCTTCATATCACAGAAAACACAACAGGTCACAGGTGTGCGCTCCACAGCTCGATAGAGCTCACAGTTCCTGCTTCATGGTTTTCCACAGAGAAATCATTTCCCCATTAATACTGTTAAGTTTACTGCACATGCTCACAATGAGTCAGGCTGAGGGTCGTGATCAGCATGGAAACTGCTGCGACTGCTGTGCACACCCACAGCTTTAGAAATCTTTTTTATTACAAAAACATTTTTTGTCAGACTAAAATTGATCTGAAGTTATATTATCAGACAGAAAATAACCGTCCAGCCCCTAAAGATGTACACATTACTCCAGATAAACAGGTTTCGTTATAAAAATAATAATATGGATAATATAAAATAATAAAAATAAAAAGCACAATTTTTCATAATTCACAAAGTCTCATCAGCAGCTTTAAGCCACGAAAAGATGCTGAATGATGCTGTTAATGTCCAATAAAACATCAGTGACTTTAAATACGAAAATCCATCAAAGTCTGAAATGCTGCCCAACAAAAACTAAAGTGGAAATAGAAACAAACATTCATAGAAATAATTTATCACAAAATAAAAACAAGAAGACTGCAGACACAAGTATTAGTAGGACTTTCTTAATATTACTATAACAATAATAATTATACATATTTTCAGTACCTTATTATCATTAATATGAGCATACTTTCCTCTATATATATTGTAAATCTAACTATTGTGATATTGTAAATAATTTATAATATCACAATAGTTAGATTTACAATATCCAACTATAGTTTAAGATTTTTTTCAATGCTAAAATCTGAAAAACCAAAAAATCAAAAACACCATCAGGTTATCGAACACTGGGCGACAACAGGATGATTAATCCAGAGAAATGAAAACAGATCCCCTTCCAACATACCCGAGTCTTAGTATTATTGTTATTGTTGTTGTTGTTGTTGTTGTTGGACAAAGCCTTAAAAAGAACAAGAGCAAATCTGAAACTTGTGAAACTTGTAATTTCTCGGTAAAGAGAAGTGAAAGAAAAACGCGTCCAGCTACAGGGAGGGGTGAGTCCCAGGACACCCAGCAGGCCTCGGGTCTGCACCGGGGTCAGGGACCGAGGTCAGCCTGCAACACTCTGCTCCCTCAGTGTGGGGCGTGTCCCGACTTTCACTGGTCACTTGAACGTAAACACGCGATCATCATGAGACAAACTAACGAGCAGAAACACAACAAACACCTGCAGGAGACCCGGATCCCTCGGGCCCTGGAAGGTCTGCATCCTGACCCGGAGACTCAATGACACACCTGGAATCCCGCAGCCATTCTGAGAGGGAGTCCTGCACAGAAATCGAGATAAAAACAAACATAAATGAAATAAAACTCACACAGAACGGTCAGGATCCACGTGACACCCGCCATCATTTAAATACAGATCAGTTTTCTCCAGGTGTGCTGCACGAGCTGTCTGCAGCGCGAGGAGCTGACGCTCACAGACACACAGACTGACACACAGACTGACACACAGACTGACGGCGCAAAGGGTTTTAATGTGGGACGGGGAAGTGAGCGGGACTTGACTGAGCAGCAGCAGAGACCACCAACACTTCTGCTGGAGCGCTAAACGGAAGGCACGCGCTGTTCCCGCGAACTCACGCCGAGGCGTCAGCAGCTTCACGCGCTCCGCTCAGCTGAGCCGGTAAGTTTCGTTTCTGCAGAGCTCCGCGCCGCAGCTCACGGTTGCTTCAAAATAAAAGCCCAGTGACAATATGAATCGGATAATCTTCTTTTCTCCGCTTTTTACAGCGTTTTTCACAAAATGTGAACTAGCAGCGACAATGCTATAATGATGATGATGATGATGAAGAACGGCACTCGGCACTGAATCTGATTCCGTGCTTTTAATTTGACAGGTTCGCAGGAAATCGAAACGCACGCGCTGGGTTGATAAGCCGTCAGAGGAGCCGAGAGTAAACAGAGTGGAGAAACCGCACGCGGGGGACGGAGAAGAAGACTGAGCAGTTTCCACGAAGCGGACATCATGAAAACGGTCACCGAGCGGCTCCGGTACGACACACTGCACTTCCGGTCTGAGCAACAGCTGCTCCTGTTTATTTTATTATTTATTTAATTTAATTTTTATTCAGCAAACATGCAGGTTAATATCTAAACATGTTGTTATTCGGATATGAAAGGATGAGTGAATTCAGACTGCAGGAGAAATAACCATAAAATATGATTATTATTGTTATTATTATTATTATTATTATTACTATTATTATTAATGGTGATGATGATGATGCTGCGGACCTGCAGGGCGGGACCTGCAGGGAGATCGCTGCGCATGGCAGTTTCGTTACTGAGGAAACGAGTCCGTGGGTAGAAATGAAACTTTGCCTGGATCATGTGGAAGCTGAGTTTCGTTTCTGAGCGCTGGTCAGAGTTAAGTTTCACTGCAGCTCACAGGCAGGACCGCTACAAACAGCTGGCTGGACAGATTCCACATGATAGGCGTTATAAGACAGGAAGCGTATGGCACGTGGACTTCTCTCTAATGTGTTTCTAGTGTGTTTCTAATGACCATTTAAGGTGAATAAAGAGAGCCTCATGAATATTGAATATGAAATTTCACCCCCATGTCATACTGTGTATGGTTGTGTGTGTGACAAATAAAATTTTTATTTGAAAATAAGCTGATCGTCTAACCCCGTTATGACGTATTTTCTTGTGTTTCTTTAGGTTTTTCATACTCATGCTGTGTCTCCACACCGGAGCTTTAGTTGGTGAGTATCAGCGTCACACTCTGAGGTCAGAACTGGTCAATCCCACGTCCCTGTTCACAGGATGTTCTTGCTGTGTTTCTTTCTGCAGACTCCTCTTCTCTTTCCTCCGCCATGCTGTCCATCTCCTACATGGCGGGGGACCAGGCGATCCTTCCCTGCAGCTGGAAGTCCCACCTGGGTGAGGCGGCTCTGCCCGTCTGCCACGTCCAGTGGGTGACCTTGTCCGACACGGTGTTCGAACAGCGCGGGGACGAGAAGTGGCAGGCGCCGGAGTTTGAGGGCCGGGTGAGGGTGCCCGAGGAGAAGCTGGGGTCGGGGAATTGTTCCCTGATCATCAGCGACGTTCAGCTCGGAGACACGGGGCGCTACGACAGCTTCATGGTGGTGGATGGAAAGAGGTCCGCAAGAACTCGGGTCTTCATTCAGGGCGTCAGGCTGCTTGTGGGCGGTTAGTGTTTGACATCGTCTCCTTGGAGTCTCGGCAGTCTCCTTCTGATGTCGTTCCTGGAGTATTTCATCTGTTCATTGATGGCTCTTTTGTTTCAGATCATAAATCCTCTCAGTTCCATCAGCCGGGCGAGGACATGATCCTGCAGCTCTACACCCGTCACTCAGTCAGAGTGGTCTTCCAGGCCAGGTGAGCTGCTCACCTGCCGACAGGTGGAGACGCTGGTGGTGGATTTGTTCATCTCCCACCCTCACGCTTCCTCCCCTCAGCTCTTTATTTCCCCCGCTGATGTAAAAGCTCGCCTACTGCTTAATAAAACGACAGTTTGTGTCTCGAATCAAAGGCTGCTGGCTGCTCTGACTCCTCCTATAATTGGTGCCGACAGAGACAGAATGTGGCGTTTGGGGAAAATGATTCGTGCAAAGCAGAAACTTTCACGGCAGACAGATTTCATTTTGGGATAAACCCACAGATGTGCTGCTGCACAGAGCATGCACTGCGCCAGGATGCAAGGGGGAGGGCGGGGGAGATCTTCTTACAGGGAGGCAGACGTTTGTGGCTCTGTGGGCAGACTGATCGCGTTGCTGTTGCTTGTGCACTCTGAGGACGACGCGGCGTTTTTGTTCTGACAGCATTTACATTCTCCACAGAAACGACTCGGCGTGGTCGGACCTGTGGATGAGGGGCGATAACAACAGTCAGCGCCTGGAGAAACACCTGCTGCTCGAGCAGCTGACGGTGAAGAGGTTAAAACCATCAGATGAAGGAATCTACAAAGTCCTGGACCAACATGGCCTCGCCGTCAGCACCGTGCAGCTCTCTGTGGATGGTGAGCCTATCGATTGATCTTAAATGGGATTACCTAGATTACTTTAAATGAGTTAGTACTGCAGGTTGTACTCCTGAGAGTCGCTGAGTGCACGTCGTATGGACAAAAGCACTGACAGGAGCTGCTCGGCTGTGGAAACTCAAACCGTGAAGCTCTTGTGTGTGAACGCCACAGGGCGTTTTGTCCACACGGTGAATCTGAGCACCAGCGCCGTCTACGATTAACAGCGCTCGACACCGAAGCGTGGGAACGCTCCGCTTTGCCGCAAACGGAGAATTAAATTACAAACTTAAAACAGGAAATGGTTTTTTTGGACCGCGTCGGCGTTTCTGCTGAAGAACCAGAAATAGAGAAAGTTGAGCCCCGAGCGTCCAACAGAGTCAGCTGACGACACAGAATAACTGAAGCCGTTTAACCTGTGCTTTTACTGGAACTATCGTGTGCATCATCATCACATGTACCTGTCTGTCCCACAGCACAAGCCCGTCCTGACCGGAGAGTCCAGGAGAAGCTGGAGTACGTTCCCACAGGTGAGGAAAGCGCCTGCATGGTGCCCATCAATCAGGCATCTGAAGAGTGATTTTTAAGGACATTAAATTAAAAAACCCTCTGTGTTCCCACTTTGATGTCTTTCCAGATGTTGCTGCCAAAAGCAGCTGTTCAGCTCTTCTCACCCTGGCGGTTCTCGTCCTGAGTTTCCAAACTCTTCAGCTTCTCTGAGTTTCTTCTGCACGAGCTGCACACGTGACTCCTGCACATTACAGGCAGCAGATGGTGACAGTCACGTGTGTGTGTGTGTGTGTGTGTGTGTGTGTGTGTGTGTGTGTGTGTTGCCCGGTCTTCAGAATGAGTGTGATAAGAAAACAGTGTGTTCATTTTTTGACCCTCAATCATCGGCCGGCTTCGTAGAAACGCAGCCGCGGCTCAGACTGCGACGCAGGTTTGTTCTTAGGTGTAGATTGACACTACGATGGATGGAAACCTGCAGCCTGCCTCTGTTTGTTCACTTCTAAATAAGCCGCGCTGCGATCCTGATAAGGCGTCATTTACAAAAGGCACCTTTTAGGTTGCCAGATTTGAGAAAATCCTCCTCCATCATGACTCTTTGCCTTTTTAGCTCTTTATTTCATTATGGAGACCCCTGCAGTGAAGTGATCACCTCTGTGCTAGAGAAGCACCAGACCTCGTCACCACGGAAACCACTGCCGATCCAACGGAGACACAGATGGAACAGTTTCACTCATTTTGCTCGGAAAATGAGTGAAAGATTCAAAACAACATGTCAACGAATCAGAGAAACTCTGACCTGTTTCACCAAAACTTCTCCGCACAAAACAGTCAAACAGCTCCGTGTGAACGTCTGCATCTGCAGATCCCATTAGTAATGACAGCACCACCACATACACTGTAAAAGTCCTCGGAGCTCTAAAACACTCAGAAGACGAGCAGAAAATGACCTGAAACGTTTATGTTTGGGTCTCCTTCACTGACCGTGGGAAATCAGCACTTTCCTGCCCAGGGGTCAGAGTTTATTGGGGGGGGGGGATCACCGTGATAAAGAGGTAAATGAATGAGGCAAAGTGTGATGACGGAGGGCGGAGCACATCAGCAGCTCATTAACCTTTTGGAAATGGTGCCTTATGAGGAAGTGACTGCTCCGGCCGAGGATTTCAACAGTTAAGAATGTAAAGAGAGATATATGTAATATATACGATATATTTTGTTAAATGTACTAAATGGACAAAAAGCACTGTCAGATTCATCTATGTGAGAAGAGTGTCTGCGCACAAAGGGCGGAGCCACTGCAGATCAGTCAGATAAATCCAGAGAAGATGAAAACGTTTTCAATGAAAGTATTACGTTTAGAATAAAACTCGTTACATTTGCAACAAAACTTTTTTTTTTTTTAATCGCTCGTTGCCCCGTGTCCAACATCACCATGGCAACAAAGACGCCGCCCGCTGTGGATGAACAGATCAGCTGGTGTTTCGGGCTCAGGGGCGTCTGTGGTGTGCTGAGCTTCGTCCAGCCTCATCGTTTTCCACCAAGAAACACTTTAATGATTTTTCATAATTTCAAGTTCTTTTAATCTTCTTTAGCCTTTTCTCGTCACTTCTCTGCACTTAGAAGCCTTTATCGATGTGGTCGCTGTAGCTTTGGGTCGTCGCTTTAAACAGTCTTTGATTCTGTATCCAGTCAGACGCAGTTAAATCAAACGATGTCCGAGAGCTTCAGTTATCGGTCTGGTCGCACCGCGGTGCGTTTGAGGACGCTGTGGTATTTGCTGTGTTGTGGTGTTGGTGACATTCAGACTGCTTTCCATGAACTATAATCATTTAAATTATTACGATGATCTTTGTGAATAACAACAATAAATAAAGCGCACAGACAGACTGGTGTTGTACTCTCATTGTTAGACTTCACACAGATTCACATCAATAACACGACACACTGTCTCCTCACCAACAAATCTATTAAAACACTCTCCCACACTGTCAGAGAACCACATGTGGATTCATCCGCCACTGAAAATAGTTCCCATAAAACCGCACCATTCCCCAGATTGTACAGCATATAACGAGATCGTGTTAGCGTGATGGATCACTTCTATGAAACACCGGCAGCGCTGATGTTTTCAGACTGTAGATGAAAGATGGAGTGGGATCATGTGACGAAGCTTAAATATGATTGTTGGATCAAAGCATGGAGCCACAGCACAAGCAAACACGGTGCACAGGTCCAGTTAGCAGCTGCCTGTCAGTCAAAGAGGCCACGCCCCTAATCAATTACAGTTTAAACAGGTGAGTTAGAAAATACAGTTTTGTAAACCTGTAACACGGTGCTCACTGCTGGGAGTCGGCCTCTGGTGGTCGTGGGAGGAACTGCAGTGTTTCACAGCTCCACACTGGCTGGAGGCTGAGACTGAACTAAGCAGACCTGCTAATCTAGTTTAAATGTCGTTTTTCTAATGAAGCTGGTGGGCGGAGCCTCACAGAGACGGTGGGCGGAGCGAGATGGTTTGAGTCTAAACACTGGACCTGCTGAACAAACATTTTGTCCTTTCAGCGTCAGTCTCAGTAACGTGTTCCACAGACGTGCTCCCGTCTGATTAGAGCAGCGAGCCAATCAAAACAGCTGATAGATTATTGATCATCTCACAAACTGAAGCTCAGTCACTGAAAGCTGCACGGCCTTCATCGCTTCTATCGGGGATCATCATTTTATTCTTCATTCAATGTGATTAGACATTCATTTACATTAGGTTGAATTAGCATTTAATTGGAAGTTTTGCTGTTGCTGTAACAGAAGCCAAAGAACCCTGCACACCCCCACAGTCACTGTAGAGCCAGGAGGGCCAAACGTTTCCCTGACAGGGGCAACGTGGCCGAGCGTCCGTGGTTCACTGGCTTCTTCACAGTTTTTAAAGTCATGGAATTAAAATTCACTCTCCTCCGCTGACCTTCGACACGGCTCCTTCATCTGGAGACAAAAGTCTTTAACACTCCAAACTTCACAGAAAAGAAGACGAAGCAGCGGTCGGCTGCAGAGAACCGTCACCTCCACCCGCAGGAGCGTCGGTGCGTTCGCCGGCTCTCTGACCCCCGACCCCGACAAAGGCGTCCCGTTAGAAGTTGGGTTTGTGCTTCTTGACCTCCACCATGAGGTGGTGGAGGTTGATGAGCTCGGAGCGGACGGCCAGGCTGCGGAACGTGGGCTGGTTCAGGACTTTGTGGAAGCCGTGGTAGTACTGGATGAGCTGCGTCAGGGCGCCCTGCGGAAGGAGGATGTGACTCACGTTAGTAAAACTAAACACATAACCTGAAGTTCAAACCATTTACAGCGCGTTTCTTCTCAGCTTGTGAAGCTGAACTAGAACCACAGGTTTGTGTCCCCACTGTGTCTGAAGCAGGCGTCAGGCTGTGTGTGGGCGCATGAAACACGCCTTATTAATGCGAGCGCGCTCAGAGCCTGAAGCAGAGAGCCGGCGAATTAGAACCCGGCTGTGTTGGTCGTGCATCCCGCTGGTGATCGAGGTGAAGGAGGCAAAAATCTGAAGAGTAACATGAACTGTGAACTTATGATAGCGTGTCACAGCTGTGATCGCTGCCTCGCAGCGTGTCCCTCAGGCTGATCCACTCTAGCACTGATGTTGCTGTGATGTGCAGTCAGACATCGTTGTTCCTGTTTTTATTGATGAGTTCTGCTTCTCAAATATGAAAATGTGCATGTTTTGTTCTCAGTTTAATCTTCTTTAACATTGTTTAGTGTGTCTCGTTTCACTCTCACACACTCTGCAGGTTATTTTATACTTTATTGACCATTTATTTTTCTTCACTGTTTTGCATCCGTTTGGAGACATTTTCTCACTTTTTGGACCTTTTGTGTCGTTTTAAATCTTTGTTTTAAATTTTGTGTCACTTTGTAGCCAGTTTGTATGTTTTTGTCCCTTTGGAAACCTGGTGTCACGGCACAGTTAGCCCACAGAGGCTGTGTGGCACACCTGCCGCCCGGCTCACCTGGATGATGCTGGTTCCATTTTTGAAGTTGGTGAAGGACCTCATGACGTCCTGACTCATCGCCTCCACCGACTGTTTCCATGTGCTGGAAAACCCCCGAACCAGCTGAGTGATTCGAGCTGCACACACACGCACACGCACACGCACACACACACACACACACACGCACACACACACGTTAAGTTTCAGTTTCCGTGTGCATGCTGACTCTCGGTTTCCTCGCCATCGTGTTGCTGGGGTCAGCTTCCTGTCAAACATGCTGGTCAAACAAAACAAAGAACCACAGCGAGCACACACGACGTGGTGAACAGGAAGTGGGAACCTGACTCTGACTGACATGAAAGCACAAAGACTGAAAGGGAAATAAAGCTGCTGGTTACTCTGGAAAACAAAACCCAAGGCTGCGGTGAGAGAAGCACGCTCGCTCTGCCGCTGACAGCCGCAGGCGATGACGCGGAAACCAAAACGAATAACCAGCTCGATTTACTCCTGAATCTAATCCGGCCACGTCATCATTACGGATTCTGACATCACGGTGAGCTAACTGTAGAAATAACAGCCAGAAAGGAATCGGCCAATCAGACGACAGCTTTACTCACATCCTCTTTCAAACACAGCACAGCACAACACACCATCTCACACCTGAACCTTCACAGCAAAGGTAAAGATATTTTCTCACCTTCGTCGTTCTTCAGCCGGTCCAGCTGCCCTTTCTCCATCAGCGCCTCGGCCTCCTTCACAAAGGCGATCATCCCTCCGAACGGCGGAGAGAGAATCTCCTCGATGAACTCCTGCAGAGGACGAGAGGAAGGAAGACGGCAGGATCAGGAACTAAAGTGTTCGAAGTTACTTAGAAATCTAGTAAAAGTACTTTCAAGCTTAAAACAGCCGTTCACGTGCACGCTGACCTAAGCTGTTGCACGTTTATAAAGTGTGAAAATATTTTCACCACAGCAGATCACCTGCTGCCTCCACCTCCACCCCTCTGCATGTCCTCCTGCACTACATCCTCTGAGGTCCTCCTCGTCTCCTCCTGCCTGGCAGCTCCATCATATCCTCCCTCCCTCCTCTGCACATGCTCAGACCACCTCAGCCTCTCTGACTCGTAGCTGTCCCTCTCATGGACTCATCTCCATCCTTCTCACTCTCAGTGAACATCTGAACCTCTGCTGCTCGGCCTCCACTGTCTCCAAATCACCACAGCAGGTCTCACTACCATCTTTAAACAGTCTCTCACCCTTGCTGCGCTCCTTCTGTCACTCGTCTCCACCCGCTCCACCCTACCTGCACTCTGTTCTTCGTCTCTCTTTGGAAAGTTGACCCCAGGTATTTAAGCTCATCCACCTTCTCTGCCTCTGCTACCTGCATGCTCATCTCTCCACTCTGGCTACACATCACAGTGTCGTCTGCTCCACCCTCACAGACTCCTCCCCCACTGTCACATGCAATATATCTGCATCCAGCAGATGTCGCTATCGGGTGACAGGCTGTGCACGCAGTACTGAGAACGTGCTCCGTACGTCCTCTGTCAGCAGCAAGTGAATTATTATTCAGTAATGCCAGTGTTCACAAGATGCTTCCAAAGGAAACACACACACACACACACACACACACACACACACAGACACAGACACAGACACACAGACACTTTAAACAGGAGGGACATAAAACTATTCAAAGTTATTACTTGCAGAAGGGAAATATGAAAACCTTCTGACATAAGCATGACATCAGAAACCTGAGTGAAACAGCTGAGTGACCCACGGTGATGATGATCATATTTACCTGAGTTCTGGCCAGCAGCAGCTGCTGGAAGCCTTCCACCTCTTTACTGTCGTCTGCTGCCCTCTCCTGGACACAGCAGAGAAACACCAGCAGCACCATCAGCCACACAGAAATCCAACTTTTCTTTTCCATAAACAGAATATTTTCCCCACGTCAGCACAGATCCTGAGGGGCGTGTCGTGCTGTTGATGGTGCTGGTCGTGGCGCTCACCATGAGGACGCTGAGCATCATGTCGTAGTTGTTGATGAGGAAGATGAGCTGATCTCTCCTCGACGGGAACTCTGCCGCCATCTTCAGCACGAAGTTTTCAACCTCAATCTGGAGACAGAATCACAACAAATCACTGAACACAAATTCAGTCTGTGCGTGTGAGTGCGTGTGTGCGCGTGTGCGCGCGTGTGTGTGTGCGCGTGTGTGTGCGCGCGTGTGTGCGTGTGTGCGTGTTACCTGCAGCTGTCCCAGCAGAGCGTTGGTCCTCTCGTTGGGGAACGTCTGGTTGATGCTGACGATGGCTGAGGAAAACTCTGCGTAACGGCGAGTGATCTGAAACCACACACACGCACACACACACACGCGCACGCACACACGCACGCACACACGCACGCGCACACGCGCACGCGCGCACACGCACACACACACACACACACACACGTGTGAGTGGAGTGTGCAGCAAACACAGTGCTGTGTGATGTGCAGTGTGTGTACGTACGTAGTGTGGTCTGGTGTCCAGTACTCCCAGTTTCTGAGGGTCTGTGTTTCTGATGCTGCTGATGTTCATCTCCAGAATGAGCTCAAACCTCGGCCACAGCAGCTCCAGCACCGCCTCCCAGTACCTGACAGACAGCACCAACACCATCAGCCTCCATCAATCTGAACACCTCCCTCTCTGCACCGGCCGATGTAACCACGAGCACTTATCAGCTAAACAGGAGATGGTGGGATTGGGAGGAGGTGGAGACACTGAAAGAGTCAGAGTACAGCAACACTACAGGAACAGAGGAGGAGACTGACTTGTCGAGAGCTGGGATGTTCCTCTTGGCCGTGATGGCTCTGAACCGGAGGATGATGTGGATGCAGAGGAAGACGGCGATGCTGTCGTAGCAGTCGGACACGTAGGTGGACATGCTCTTCTGCAGGAGGAGACAGAGAGCGGGGCTGACACGCGCTGCACGACTGTCGCTCAGGAGCTTTTTTGGTTTTTATGACTTTAAGTTTGGTTCCATGTAAGCTGAACTGTGACCCCCAGGAACACCAGTGGCTCCACTTAAAAACATCACTGCATGCACTTCCCTTTTACCTGGATTTCTTCAGCATTTCCAGGACTGAGATGTTTGCAGATTGCAGAGCAAAACTCAACATGTTCCTCCTCTCTGCTGAACATGTGTTTAGTTTATCACCCGAGGATTCTGCTTAGTGACAAACTCACGGAGAACACAGCTGTTTCTACCAGCGTGTCCTGTTACATCAGTGCTTTGAATATCAGTGATAGCAAAACAAAACACGCTGCTCGTGATCCAAAGCCTGTTTATGACAAGGTCGGAGAATAAATGTGGTTTGAATTGACCAAACAAACGTTTCTGCTGGAGAGGAAAGAGAGGGAAGCCTGCAGCTCTGACAGGAGGCGGGGTTCTCACCAGGAACATGCTGAGAGTCTTTCCCATGATGCTGTTGAAGAGGTCGAGGGCGGAGTTTCCAGCCACCATGAAGAAGTCAGACAGGAAGAGGTATTCTCTGCAGCCGTTGTCGAGCAGAGCGTAGTGCTGGCTGCGAAACAGCGTCTCATAGGGATACTGTGGAGAGCGAGAGGGAGAGTTAGACCTCAGACGACCTCGGTGGCACAGATCGGCTGCACAGACTGTAGCTAAACGATGGACACGCTGTGATGTCACCCATTAGTTTGTGAAGTCTCGTGTTCAGCGCTGTGACTGTCGCCATCTCGGAGTCTGAAACACAATTTGCTGAGCGCAACAACAAAAACTACACATTTCTATGGCAACAACCTGTCAATCACAGAGTGGACACGCCCTTAAAGGACGCCCCCTTCAGCTGACTACAAAGACTGCAGACCTCTGCAGCTGTTTCCGTCTGTGTCTATGTCACTGCTCCCAAACTGCAGTGAAAATTAAAAATCTCATAATCTGCCACAAGATGTCAGCGCTGAGCAACGGAGCTCAGCTGGAATTTAAACTGGATCCTAAAATCATTCCCGTCTCATTAAAAGCGAGGACGTGCATCCTGTTTGTCCTGAAGGGGGCGTGTCTCGTGCTACAGACGCTGGTTTGTTCACAGGGAATTTTATTTTCTTGTAAATGGCAGATCCGCAGGACGCGTTTGGGTTGAGCAGCTCGATCTGCGGCAGCGCCGTCTCTCACCCTGCTGTCTCCTCTCTGAGCCGTGTGCGGGACCAGGATGGGCCCCTCCAGCTCGGCCGGGCTCAGGATGGCCCCCCTCTGGCCCAGAGTGAAGATGGTGTTCCTGCTCTTCAGAGACGGTTTGGAGAAGAAACCTGCAGCGGCGAGTCAAGGAGCCTCAAACAGTCTGAAAATGTGAAGCAGGCGTCAGAGCGCCCGAGCGCCGCGCACACGGTGAGCAGGCGTGACACAAACAACAGACCGTGAAGGATATCTTTCTTGGCTGTGTCCTCGACTCCCATCAGGTCGTCTTTGTCTGCCACCTCCTCGTACTGCGGGACACGCAAACATCAGCTGTTATCCACACGAAGACGGCGTGCAGCCACGTCGACACAAACACAGCGAGGGCGCGACCCCGCCGCTCACCCACCTGCACTTTGAGCAGCCTGCCGCTGTACGACTTGAAGTAACTGTAGTAAATCTTGCTCATGGTGTCCACGTACTCGTCTCTGATCTCCTTGGCGACCGTTCTCTCATTGGCCAGAAGGAACTGGTAGAAGAACCTGCAGTGAAAACAACAACAGCATCGATCAGCTTCTTCACTTTGTGTCCAGTTATTTCTAACGCACAATTAAAAACAAGTTCAACACAACAAAAAAATAACAAACAGACGGTAAAAAGATGGGTGGAGCTTCCAGGTCAGGAAACAGAAGGTGGAAACGTGATGTCAGCGAGTGACGTCGCCGTGACTACGTCCACCTTTAAGTTTAAAAGCTCACCTCAAATAAAAAACTAACGCAGACGTGTGCGCAGACTTATCAACAGTCCAACATATCGAATAATTCAAATCAATAGAAACAAAACTAAGTGTAGTGTTGGTAAATACAGCTGAGGATACAGAGGAGTCTCGGCACAGACTTCACCTGGATCCGCCCCGTGAACCATGCGGCGCTCAGGATTCTGCGTCACGTGACAAACGAGGAGCGGAACAGAAACGAGTGCTTTTAAAGACGTTTCAGTTCCTCGGGTGTAAAAATGGACTTCTTGCTCTTTAAATGGACAGAAGCAACAAAGAAAAGACGTCTGTAGGTTCAGCGTAATGCAGACTGTGAGTGGACCCGAACGCTCAGATTTATGTCAGAAATGTGCAGAAGCTCAGCTGTGCTCACCGGTACTTCAGCAGAGTGTTCTGTGGGATCTGGTAGTTGGTCATCGGTTTCCTGAAGGAGTAAATCTTCTGAAGAATGAACTCTCTGATCTTTGACACGGCCTGAGGAGAACAGAGAGTGTGGATGTAAGCACAAAGATATAAAACCTGATAAGTAGGCAGAGGAACGAGTTAAACGCCTTCGTGTGGCGCGGGTACATTAAGCGCTCTGCCTGAAAGAGCTCAGGAGAGCAGCTCAGCAGGTTTCTGGCTTATTAATGAGGACTTCCTCTCATTTCCTGTTTGTTATGGACTTTAACTGTAAACGTGATTCCAAAGAGTCGGGAACTTTCCTCCCGCCCGTCTCTCACCTTGAGTTTGAGGCGGTCCACGATGTCCTGGATGTCGGAGCAAGCCAGCGTCTCTCTGAAGCTCAGCTCTTTGGCAAAGTTGATCTTAGTGTTGAGCTCGTGGAGCTGCTCCAGAAACTCCTGCTCCGTCACAGGACTGTCCAGGATGGTGCTGCCAACACACACGACCAGCAGATTAAGTCATGCAATCACCACAAACCACTGATGGCTGGTTAATCCATCAGGAACAACTCTGAGGTCTCTGCAAACTGAGCGCCATCCAACAAATCACTCATTACGATACAGACACTTTTTCTTTGCGGCGACAGCCGTCAAACCTACGAGATCATGGCCCCGGGCACCACCAGCTCATCCACCAGCTGGCTGAGGTGGCTGCGCACGGCCTGCCGGTTCTTCAGCCGCACGTTCATGCTGACCGACTGCTGCTGCAGGGTCTGGATCTCACTGCTGATGGAGGACAGGTCGCTCTGGAAGCCGCTCAGCATGCCCTCCATACGCTGAGAGACACACAGCCGTGAGGTTAGACTGAATCTGCTTTAACAAGAGGACAGCGCTCCCATGACAGTTTGAAAAAGTGCCCGCCTCTCACTTTCCCACTTGAACTGGACCCACCTAAAAACTTAACTGAGCACCGAGGACGGAAAAGAATCCGCTCTGATGCAGAGCGACGAGTAACCACAGCAGCCGTGCTGCTTTTAGTGAGCACACTGTGACGTAAAGCGCCTTTGTTACTTTAAGCTTGTGTGCAGAAAACTGAAGTAAGGGTGCAGAATGACAGGAAGGGGTCTCTCAGGTACATCTGTCCCGCCTCTGCACAGCTGCACAGTGAAGACGTGTTCTTCTGCTGACGCTTCTGTGAGAACTCAGCTCAGAAGATGTGACAGGGAAACAAAACGCGTCTCGACTCCTTCACAGAAAACTCGAATCACTCTCAAATATCCACAAGACTCCATCCCAGCAAGAGTTTTCTGTATAAATGTCACACATGATTATTTTCTGTCTGTCTCAGTCGTCTCACCTCCAGGATGGAGTCACAGGCAGTGATCTGGTTGTGCAGCAGGGCGATGTTCTGACTCTCTTTGATGTCTGCACGATGAGCGCTCAGGAAAACATCATCAGTGACGGGTGTTAGTGTGTGGTTATACATTATTAGGTGAAGGTATTCAAACTGGGAGCTGTGAAGGATACAGTCTTTGATGGAGGCTTGTTCAATCCTCTGCAGCTCTGCCTCCACCTGTTTGGAGTACTGACGGAGGTCGACACCCTGAAAACCGACGGGAGGAAACTGAAATGTATTATCTGAGCTTTGAAAGAGGAAGTGTAGAGTAATAATTATTTTATAGAACCTTTCAAAACAAAAGTAACAAATCCCTTCACATTAAAAGCGTCA
>NW_005187669.1:31856-48494 GCF_000239375.1 Pundamilia nyererei | reverse complement strand
TGTTATATATTAGACTTCTGTTCTTTCAGTTCTCACTGTTTTGAGCGCTTCCTTCACCAGGTCGTCTTCCAGGTTGGCCTGAATGTGAACTGCAGCAGACAAAAGGGAACAACAGTTAGTGACAAGCGAAACCTTCAAGCAAAGCAGCACCGAGGCAGCTGTAACAAGTGCCACCTCAGCCGAGCTTTAATATGACGTCTTTTCCTTACTGTCCACTTCATCCAGGATAAACTCGTCCGTAGTGATGTCCAGCTCTCCCAGGTTCAGGTTAGCGATGTCTGCTTCAGTCTTCTGGGTGAAACACAATCAGTGTGTCTTCAGTGGTGATAATTAACAGGATGAAACTGTCAAAACTTACTGACATTAAAGCTTTCTTTGGTTTTCATTCACTCACTTGTTTATTCCAGCCAATGAGAAAACATACACTTACTGGCCACTTTGTTAGGTACACCTGTTTGTCTGTCCTTTAACTCAAATATCTAGACCTGTGGACATGTACAGATGACCTGCTGTAGTTCAAACTAAGCATCAGAATGTGGAGAAAAGGTGATCTAAGTGACTGCGAGGGTGGTATGTTGGTCTGAGTGTTTCCGAATCTGCTGATCTGCCGGGATTGTCCCACAACTGCAGAGGGCTGTGCGATATGACCAAAATCTCACATCCCGATATAAGAATTCTATCGTCCGATAACGATATAAATCACAAACGTGTAACATTTTCTGTAAATTCTGTGAATCTCGGGCAGCTCGACTTGCGTGAAGTGTTTCCAGCTGCGTGTCCTGTAGCTGGAGTCGAGTGTTTTAACCGATGCATGAAACGAGTCTAAGGTTTATTTTTTAGCACCTGGCGGCTCTTTTTTACTTCTCATCCGTAAATAATCTGCTCTTTCACGTGATTCAGTTTACTTTGAAAAGTCTCAACAGGATCTTGAGCTTTATTGTGAAAGGTGTATGTGGAAAATAAAGAAGCGGACATGCAATGCTGTTACCGTCGTTGTTGCTAACGACAACGCATAAAAACAGGCGCTTGTCCGTCTGTAGTGTGGTTCTATTAAATATAAGAGAAAGACAACTTTAATAAATGAATACAGCCACTACAGTCACCATCAGAACGGTGAAAAAATATTGCCGTAAACAGTTTATTTTGCGACACCACGAAACAATCGACAGCGTAAAATGAAATGATAGACGTTTTTATATCGTCATCCCATACATATCGTTACATCGAACAGCCCTACACAAAAGGTCGGAAAAAGACCTTCTGCGCACAGCAGCTCACTGGAGGAGAACGGCCAGACTGCTTTGAGCCCGACTTACAACCAAGGAACAGCATAAGCAAATGGACTACGGGAGCAGAAGACCACAGCTGGTGTCACTCATGTCAGCTAAGAAGAGGGAACTGAGGCTACAGTTCGCACAGACTCACCAAAACTGGACACAGAAGATGAAAAAAACATTTCCATTCCCATCCCTGCATAACCTCAGTGTCCACCAGGATAACACACCCTGTCTCAAAGCTCAGACCATCTTAAACTGGTTTCCTGAATGTGACGATGGGTTCACTGTACTCAGTTGGCCTCAACAGTCAGCAGAGTTGGATTAGTGGCCATGTATTAATTAATTTTATTGTGTTCTGTGCTGCTGCTTACAATGACAATAAAACTCTTCTCTTATGTGATCTCACTCCAAAAGAGCATCTTTGGGATGTGGTGGAATGGGAGATTCTCATCATGGATGCAGCTGACAAGTCTGCAGCAACTGTGTGCTGATGTCATAATGATGTCATGTCAACATGGACCAAAATCTCTGAGGAATGTTATCAACAGCTGAATCTGAAGACTTAAACCGACTGAAGGAAAAATGAGCTCCATCCCGGTTACATCAAGGTGTACCTAATAAAGTGTCCGATGTGCGTATTTACACAGAGAGAAGATGACTGAATAAACATCTGTTTTCTAGCCGTTGCACACACCACCTCCGCTGTGTTTGTATGACAGACTTAAACCAATAACAAACTGACTGATGCAGCAAAACAGTCCAAATCTGATAATAATCAATAATCAGCCATAATCAGGATTATTAATGCGGGACCAGAACGACAACGGATAAACATAAATCGCCTTTTCCTCCTCAGAAAAAGGAAGTCAATGCTTCCCATTAGCATCCAGCAGCAGCGCTCCGTAGAATGAGTCCACCTGCTAACAGCTTCTTTGAGCTTCACGCAGCTAAAGCTTGCGCTCACCTGCGATTACCTCCGTGAAACTGAACGCAGGCGTCACGCAGAAAAAGAACATCTTACCTCGTCCTGTAAATACGCCATGGCGACTTCTGTCGGGTTCCCAGCTGTATTTACATCGGGCCCAGCTCCAGCAGCGGTCGCGGTTCCCTCCGCCATTGCGGCCAATTTACGCTAACGTCAAAAAAAAAAAAATACAAATCTAAAGTTCCACCTCGTAGTTAGCAAAAATATCGTATTATTAACCGAGCGCGGTATTATCACGATCACGTGCCGTGGGTGATAAATCAGTGGGACTCAATAAACATTTATTTCGCGTGAGTTAACGAAACTAACCGCGTTAAGCCACGTATTTGCTTGTTTCTTTTGAACACATTTTTTTTCTAGTCGGGCGACTCGATAGTGACGGACCAACTTCCGTTCCCCGAAGGGGTCAAACTCTCGCGAGAGGCTTGCGGCTTCCTCTTCGCACGGAACCTGCTTCCAAGATGGTGAGTGTCTTTTCTGTCGGACTGAAATGTCTCAGAAATCCGCGATCATCCAACTTTAGTCGCGCTTGTTTGTCACATTTATACATCTGATAAATCCTCCACAGCCTACTTGAGTGGGCTGGTGCGGAATTTTCAGTTTATTGCTGGTAATTTGACGTTTTAGCGCAGTTTGCTGTGGGATGTGAGTGGAGCTGTGTCGACGAGCGCCAACAGTTAACTTCGTTTTCCCCTCCCGGTTATAAAGCGTCCACATGCCCGGCGTCTGCTGCTGGCACTCGTAGCTGTGGATGGAGACCCTGTGCTGCTTCAAACTTTAAGAAGCAGTCATAGTTCGAGGCGGTTACCCCTCAGAGCTAACAGGCTTTAGCCTCGCCAAGCATGTTGGTGGACCCTGGCCGGGAGCTGGAAGTACTCTGATGTAAATACACAGTATTTAAAATAGTCGAAGTACTGCTGGGATGTTTTTGAACAAAGCTGAAGCTGTTCAGAGCCGCAGCAGTCGATCTGTTTGGGCTAACGGGGCTGAACTAAGAGAAATCCTCATGAACCTCTAGCACACTGTGCAAATATATAGGTTAACATATAAAGATACATACAGCGTGAAGCTTGTAAACATGTATGTGTATTACTGCATGATCTTTGCAGAAACTACATGTTGCTGTGTGTGACTCACTTTGTTTCCCTCTGCGTCTCAGTCTCTGGTCATCCCTGAGAAGTTCCAGCACATTCTTCGTGTCCTGAACACGAACATTGATGGCAGGAGGAAGATCGCCTTCGCCATCACTGCCATCAAGGTGAGCTCCTCCCTGAGACTGTGCCGCTTGTTACAACTGTTTTTCATCATCACATCAGTTGCGCTGTGTTTTTTGTGATTGTCGGCGTGTTGTTAACACTTTGTCTCTTCTCAGGGTGTTGGCAGACGTTACGCTCATGTTGTCCTGAGGAAAGCCGACATCGACCTGAACAAGAGGGCCGGAGAGCTGACTGAGGAGGAGGTGAGGATTGTTCAGAGCTTTGAATGAAAACGGCGACTTGTGATGCTTTTGTGTTGTCAGGAGATTTTGTCACTGGAGCTTTAGTGGTGGTTCTGAATCTGGGCAACAAGTATCACGAGTATTGATTTGTGAAGCGTTTGGAGGGTCGGCCCTCTGCAGGCCGGTCTCTGAGGCTATAGAAATATTTCAATCGTCCTCAGAGCAGCGTCTTGTTTTATTGCATGAAGGCAAAGAGACGGCACTTTGTTCTGTGACGAATGGTACTCACAAGTCGGAGGAGTAAGTGTGGCTACCAGCAGCAGGTTAACGTTGGCACTAGAGCAGGGCGATATGCCCAAAAATATTTATCACCATATACATTTGAAAATTCGCGGTAACGATATAACTGACGATATAATTGACACTAGACAAAATACTTTACAACTCCACAACTTTATTAGTGCAAAAACAAACAAACATCAATGTATTTTCACTTAAACAAGCAGCTGTTTATCTGCATTAAAGTTATATAAAAATTTAAAGTGCAAATGCAAACTCCTCGCTGACAGTTTAACCAAAAGGCATTTCCAGTGGAAACTGGCCGACATATCCTCAGCATAACCATGTATAACATCCACAGAACTTAAAAAGAGGTTATACACACACAATACGGTAACATTATGTTGAAGCACAGTACGTATCACTCCGCGAGGCTCCGCCTATGATAGCCGTAACGCTCCGACAATCCATCAAGCGCTGCGGCTTCGTAGCTCAGCAAAGTCGTACTGAAACATTTGACAGATTTTCGAGCGCCGTGCACATAAAATCGTTTCGAGGTCAGTAAACACGACCAGAGTTCATACAGAAGGCACACGGGATTATAAGGGGCTCTGTCGACTTTCAGACAAATCAAAGGATGATTTTAAGTGTGCCGTATTTTCCAAACAACGCGGTAATAACGACGGCCCGCTAGCATGCGCTACCAGAAATAGTGCTTTGTTGTGCTGAACCAGTTCCACACCAGTGAAGCTGCAGCATTTTTACAAACCAGTCCAGGTTCATCTGTTTCAGTCAACGATCCGCTTTCGCTCTTCTCGTTCTGCGTCGCCGCCATGTGCGTATGTAAACAAAGGCACTGCGCATGCGCGTTTTACCCATATTCTATCGTGATATTTCATTTTCTTATCGTTGCCCAACATTACACCGGTGTTACCGTGAACGGTATAATATAGCCCCGCCCTAGTTGGCACACCTGTGCAGAAGGTGGTCACACCGTGCGTATGAGTGTGTATCTGCCACTGCAGTGCTCCAGTTTTTACACATTTAGACAAACTAGGGGGTAAAGAAGCACCTCCCGTCTCAAAGGGGTGCAGAGTGACGTAATCATCAAAGACATCATTGGTTTAGCTGAGGCTGCTCGGTGGACTTTTCTGTCTGCAGAGCATTTTGCTTCACATCAGGATCAAAATATTTTATTGATTCCTAGATGAAGTTTGTCCTGACTTTGATGTAAGGCAGCAGATGTTTCCTCGGGCGTCACATTGTAGGCAGATGGCGTCAGTCTCCCAGACATAAACGCTTGATTAGATCCTTTCCTGTCGATCACCATATTCAGTTTCCTTGCGTAGTAACCGGAGCTGCTTGGTTGTCAGGTCGAGCGTGTGGTGACCATCATGCAGAATCCTCGCCAGTACAAAATCCCAGACTGGTTCCTCAACAGGCAGAAGGACGTGAAGGACGGCAAATACAGCCAGGTGGGTGATCGCAGCTGCTGCTTTGTCTTCCAAGAATCTAAATGATAAAGTCAATTTTTGGCTCAAACCTGAACGAGGTTCACACCAAGGTATTTGATTGGACGAGCTAGTTCGAGGCACCCCGTGACCATCCCTGTGTCTGATTTCAGGTCCTCGCCAACAGCCTGGATAACAAGTTGAGAGAAGATCTGGAGAGGCTGAAGAAGATCAGGGCTCACCGTGGTCTCAGGCACTTCTGGGGGTAAGAGCTCGGTCCTTGTATTCATTGACACTGCTGTGAGAAGGCTCTGCATTGACGCGTCCTCTGTTTACCCGAGTCTGCACACATCTGTGAGCGGGACACGTCCTGCAGAGTTCAGAGACTTCATGAACGTTTGTGTCACACTTGAGTGAACGAGGCGTCTGCAGAGTGAGCCTGTCCTGAAAAACTTGAACTGTGAGCTCAGAAACGCTGGTGCCGCCTCTGCGTGCGTCCACACTAACAGGCTAAAGTCGTGTGACTGTAGAGCACAGATGCAGCGACTTCTGCACCAACGGTCTTAAAAAAAAATGCTTTTTTTACCCAATTTTTGTTTCTTAAAACAACGAGAGCCACATATAAAGACATTCGTTTTAAATTTTGATAAAACGGAGGCAGTTTAATGTCCTCGTAGGTGGCCCTTGTGGAGCAAAATTTAGTATTTTGGTCTAGACAACCCAAAACGTGACGTCCGGATATGTGGATGCCGGGTCCTAGGAGGTTAATAATGGGCTCAAACATTGTGATGCATGTTGTCCTGCTGATTTACAGACCAGTTAAACATCCTGTTTATGTTCCTGAAGCAGATGTTTGAGTTTCCTGATGGTGGAGAGGTTATAAGTTTGTCTCTAAGCTGAAGCACGTTTCCAACGTGGAGCAGTCGGTCTGATAAAAGCCTTTAAAAACAAATGAAATCCTCAAACATGTTGTTCAGTCCTTTGTTACAGACGTCCTAACCTGGTTTGTCTCTCTCCCTGCAGTCTGCGTGTGCGCGGCCAGCACACCAAGACCACCGGCCGTCGTGGTCGCACCGTCGGCGTGTCCAAGAAGAAGTAAACTGCCCCGCTTCCCTTTGTTTCAATAAAACACCACAGTTCACAAAATGTTCTCGTCCCCTGTGCTGCTTTACTTCTCTCACCAACACACCGCTGGGAGCTCCTTGGTGATTTATTTTGAAGGGACGTGGCGTCTCGGTGAAGCAGTTTTAATGTTCATGTTGTATTTAAATGTTGCAGTGCACAGCTGAACATGTTCTGCAGGATTTCGAACAGCAATCTGATATTTGAGGCTGTTAGTACAGATGGAGCTGCTCAGCAGGGGGAATAGATCAGGAGTAAAAGGCCCAGTGACACGGACACGAGTGCTCGGAGTACACTGAATACATCTGCACTTCAGACAAAACTTATTTCCCTGCTTTGGCTCAGAGGCAGGTTGAGAGCAGCAGCCTTCATTGTACAGAATGAAACCAGGATAGAGAAGCCCGAGAACAGCTGAGCTTTAGTCGATACCCTGTAGTGATGCACAGGTGGATGCGCCGCTGTGCCGACCTTTGTTTTGTCTAATATTTCTGAGCCCAGGCAGGTTGGTTACACTTGGACACAAAAACAGAAGCTGGAGATCGAGTCCAACAGTTTATTGTGCTGCATTGATGACAGGAGGAAAGACAGTATCACACATCAGAAATGAAATATTGCTTCATTCTAATATAGACACATCCCACAGAAACTGAGATGTGGGGAAATGATATGGCTGCAGGAGGTTTAAAGTGCGTAGGAAGTGGAGCAAAGGCTTGAAGCAGCAGGACCCGAGCGGGCTCGTGAAAAATGCTTTTTCATGCCAGTGTTTGAAACGTGTTGCTGCACAGCTGCATCTGTAGACGACAAACATTCAAGACTAGCAAAATATGGGCTTTTAAACATCTGTGTACAACTTTTTATTAAGGAAATGTTTCAGAAAACTGCTGCTGCCTTATCTCTGCATTCAGAAGCGCCGCTGCTGTAACAGCAGGGAGAATAAAGTCCATCCTGACCGCTACGATAACCTCGAGCAACAGGTTCCACTGAGTGTGCACGCTAAGTGAGGAGCTGCTTGTTTTTAGTGCAGAGCTGTCCCACAGCGCTAAAGCCTGAAGACGCTATGAAGATTTCAGAGATGAAACCGGCCGACGAGTCGCTGCGACTGTTTTTAATTCACCAGTTTGTAGAAAAGAAGATGAACTAAAAGCCTTTTCGAAGCCTCGGAGCTCTTCTAGAGAAAGTGGCAAATGTTTAATTATCATTTGTCTGATTTCATTTGGTAAATCCACCATCACGGAGGACCATCGAGCAGCAGTCCACTGTGACGTCTCGAGGGTCAGTGCCGCGAAACGACCTGGTGAAAATAAAGCTACCAGCCCAGCGACCTTTTTCTGACACGACTACACAGCTCGACACGACCGGCTTCCACCGACAAATCTAAAAAACAGAATAAATTAAAAAACAGCCGGGGGTGCATGAGAAGATGAGCTTTATACTTTCACCTGGTTTTAAAAGCGGAGTGGGAGTGGGGTGGAGGCGACACTGAGAAAAACACAAGTTTGATCCCGAAGTTGGTCTTCTATTTAAAAAAAGAAGCTTCTGACAGATAAACCCTGAACATTTCCATCTGGAAACACTTTCACAAAATTGACTCCAAAAATATTTAAGACTTATTTTTCCGGCTGAAAATGGGCGTCCATAAAGACGGCTCTCTTTTAAACTAGTTTATCAGATTTTGTAGTTTCCAAAGTTCTGTTTTGGTCATTTCTGCAAAAAGAAAATAAAATGCATTTTTTTTTAAATAGCCACATTTTGAATTGGTGCTTTTATTTTGGCACCGCAGACATGTAGCTATGAGGAAGCTGCTGCAGCTGCTCACTGACACGTCGCGTCTGCATGTTAGAGAAGCATGGAGAACATCTGGCTTTGTCCAGCACACACGGCTGACTTGAAAGCATCAAAAACAGCTGGACTCCAGCAGCTGCTGCTTTAGTTTCACTCTGTAGACTTAGATCAGTTTGTCTGCTGCAGAATCAGCTCACATGTTACAGCCAGTTCAGTGAGGAGATGAAGAGATTCCCATTAATAACAGTAAACTAGGAAAAACATGACGCAGGTTTTCTGTGAAACTGTGGCAGCTGAACTAACTTATCATAAAAAACAGAAGAGAAATCGAAGAGCCACGTTGGAGAGTCCACCGCTCCCCCTCAGGCCTCCCTCTGTGGGGTAGGAGGCTGCTGCTGCTGGGGCTGCTGCTGCTCTTTGGTGGGGGCGTAGTACAGCTCCAGAGGCTTCCTGACCTTCCAGTACTTCTCGTTCACCAACTCCAGAGTCAGCGAGCCGTTTAGGGTCTGAGAGGAAGGATGAGCATAAAGGTCAGATCACAAAAAAGCTTCTAATGGAATCGATCAGTCCAGATTTCCTCCATCGTACAACAAAAATCACACCAGGAACCAGCCTGACTGCACTACGCAAAGACTTGCCCACTTTCTGTCCTGGGTTTTCACAATAAAAGCCCTAGACACACTCACTGTAATACAGTCCCAAACAAAAAAGCTGTAAAATAAAAGTTTTCCAATAAAAACTGTTTCGTCTCACTCCCATTTGTTGTTGTTGCACTTTGAAGCTCTACTTGGAACCTCGTTAAGATCCAAACATGCAAAATCGGATTTGTTGCCATTTTTGAAGTGGTCTTAAACTTTTGCTTACCAGAGGTGAACACTGAATGAACGAGCCGCAGTTTCTGGGACGCAAATTTGAAATGAGAAGACTTCAAACTTCCCACTGATTTATATGTATTTTTTTAATCTAAGGCATCTTTTCAAGGAGCGAACGTGCACATCAGTCTGTAAAGATAACAAACTCATCCATGAACACAGAAGGTTAATGCAGCTTGAATAAAACGGGACTCGTGTTCAGCCGTCACTCACAGAGAACTGGCCTCCCCTCGTCAGGATGTAGATGGTGTACTGCTTCTCGCTGACGTTGCTCAGACTCGTCCCCTCGCCGCTTCCTGCCATCCCTCCGTTTTCACCTCCCCCGCCCTCGGCTCGCGCCTCTTCTCGTCCTGCCTCCTCTCGCCCTCGGTCCTCGGGTTCATTCTCGGGCCGTCGGTCCTCCAGAGCGATGCGCAGTGCGAGGTACTTGGACAGATGGTCCACCGTAGCGTTAGCTGTTGTCTTCACATATCTGACAAGGGAAAGGCAGATGATGGCGATGTGCTCTACCTCTGACAAATTAAACGTTTTCTGAATTGTCTGGCCACTCGGGGACAGGCTCACCACTTCACACATGTTCGTTCTTATTCACACATTTTTACTGATTTCTAGTCATTTCCCAGGTTTTAGCTGTTTTTGGTCTCTGCCATCTCTGCCATGATTCACATTTTCAGTATAAAATGTTTGTTCAGCTACTTCAGAAAAGGTCTAACCTCGTCTGGTTGTAGTCCTGGGCGTGGACCAGCTGTGGGTGTGGTCTGAACACCAGCTCGATCTCGGAGGACAGCCCCTCTTTGTGGCGTCTCAGCGGGGGAGTCGGGCTCCCGCTGTCCACCTCGGGTCCCGAGCCATCATCGGATGGACGTGGCCGCTTGCGGCTTGGCCCGGCCTCCGGAGGGGTATGACCACAGGGGTGTGGCGTGTGTGAGGGGGCGGAGTCGTGGGAGAGGTGTGAACGGGAGTCCCCATTGTCCTCCCCACCACTGTAGGTGGTGTTATCACTCTCCTGAGTGGGCTTCTTCACTCGGTGATTCCTGGAGCCCCAAGGTAAACACATACAACAGTAATTATCATTCAGAGGGGAGGGGCTTAAACTTACAGGGTGTGGTCAGTTGTCATAACAGCAGCGGTGTTATTAAGTCAGGAACAGCAAGAAAAGGAGGAGCTGGGGAGAGGGTGGGTTGCAAAGCGGCATGCAGGCTAAAGAAGCGCAGCATCTGTCGGGAGTGCGGCTCTGTATCCCGCCTGAATGCTACGCCGTATTCAGGAGGATCCGCGGCGCTCTCTTGAGCGCAGAAGCGTGAAATCATAGAACTGATCCGTGTCACCTCTCGGACCTGTAGCGGGCCTGCTGCCGGAGCCCCTCCTCGATGCTGGAGCTCAGCGCCTCCTTGTTGTGCAGCCGGTTGAGTCGCTCGAGGACGCGGCGTTGGTGGGCTTCATACTCATCGCGACTCGGGTAGATCTTCGAGATCAGCGCGTCGAAGTTTGAGTCTCTGCGCAGCGAACGTCTAGAAACCAGCTTCTTCCTGCAGGTCGGACACTCCTTGTTCCTGCACAGGGAAAAACGGCCTGAAGCTTCGTAATCACTGAATAATTGGCTTTTGCAGAAATGTGCCACATTTAAAATCAGTCAGTGAACACATTCAGCTACACAAACGTTACCGCGACGCATTTGTTCTCGTTAGGGACAGCGGCAGCATTTCCACCGCAGAAAACAACCCATCAAAAGTCCCTTAAAAATTTATCTCTGAATTATTTATAATTGGCCAAAACAAGCTGTGTGAACACGGCGATCGTGAATCAGGTACACTGGCAGCTCGCGCTCACCCAGATCGCAGCGCGGTGACGATGCAGTCTGAGCAGAAGCGGTGCAGACACTCTTTGGTGGTCATGGTGTTCTTCAGCATGTCCAGACAGATGGGACACATGAGCTCGCTGTGCAGAGAGCGAGGAGACACGGCTACCTCCGTCCCGTCCACGATGGCCTCCTGAACATACCAAACGTGTGAGAACATTTGCGGTTCTTCATTTCTGCTACATCACAGTTGGTCCTTTTAGCCGAGCTGTTTATTTTCTATTCCCTCTGCTCTGGCAATGGGAACAAAGCTTACAAACTCATTTACCCTTCAGCAAACATCACAAATAATTTCCTCACAGTTTCCTAAGACACTGCCTCTATTTTGCAGCGAGCTGCTGGGCACACAGACAGCTTTACCTGAGGGCTCCTGTGCAGCTCGTACAGACTCAGCTCCCAGGTCTTACTGGGAGCCTGGATGTTTACCGGAGCTGCCATGGCTGCGCTCCCCCCCAATCAATCCTCACTGAGAGACAGGAGAGAAAACACAATCAGATGTTCTCGTCATGTGTCAAAATAATTAACTTTTTTACAGACTCAAAATAAAAACACAAAGAAATCCACATGAAGACATGCATATATAATTATTTTAAGAGCAATACCTCCACATGCTGGGCTGGCAGAATAACTCAACCTGTTTTAAATGTATGAACTCGTACAGCAACAAACATTTGAATTCAGTCTCATCAGTCATCAGGAGCATATCCACCTCACATGTGCTGTACAGGCTGAGTGGCTGCAGTTGCACCTGAAGTAGGGCTGAACGATATATATATATATATAATATCGCGACATGATCAAGTGCAATTTTCTAACCGCAAAGGCTGCGATTATACTCTGGACCTGTCCAAATTCATGGGCTGCATCCTCCTGAGGCCGCATTTGTAGACCGATTACGTCACAGCGACGCGCCGAAGGCTGTCCAAATTACTACCATATCCCAGAATTCATAGCGCGGCCAAACTCCAGTTTCCAGCAATGGCGGCCGCTACTAAGCTTTAAAATTACTCATACTAATCTTTCTGGGTCACAAAATAAACTTTTAACATATTTTCAGGCGAGAAAGTAGCTGTGTAAACATCAAATATCTGCTCGGTTTATCAAGATATCCCATATTTGCAAAAGTGCTTCGACGTTTTCAGAGGCGTCTGCTACTCACCAGCTCGACAGCTAGCCGGGAGCTCGAGGATTACTGATGCGGCCGAGAACGGCACAACTCCCGGCACATCATTTTCAGATCACCGCGGAGTTTCGCTGCTCGGGTTAAACGTAATATATAAGTCACTTAGACAACCTAAAAATGTTATTGTTGGGCTTTTTTCAGTGTTTTGTTTGTTCGTGAGTAAATCGGTTTGGCTGAGATTAAAGTTATTAGATTAGATAAAATAAAACTTTATTAATCCCCCGGGTGGGTTCCTCCTTGGTTTTCACACAGCTGACTAAACGTCAAACAGAAAACTTATTAAACAGAAGTATGAGACGGTCGAGAATTTACACCAGTGTCTGGTTATATTTTAGATAGCAAGAAGCAGACGGCCGAGTTTATTAAACTCCACCGAGACAGCGGTGACGCTAATCAGAACTAGCCTTCTGATTAGCTAATCAGAAGGCTAGTTACGGCTAGTTAGTTAAGGCTAGTGTGGTAAAGCCACTGATTTTTTTTATGTAGGTCAGGTATCTACCTCACCTGACTTTGTGCAGATTGGCACAAAGTCAGTACAATGTGCCAATCTGCAATCGGCACATTGTACTGACTTTCATTTTAATGTTTACACCAGGGTTCCTTGTCAGCACTTTATGCTCAGATGTTTGTAAGCTAAAAATAAACTATTGTGTATGTTCAAATATACTGTTGTGATTGAAGAAGTTAAATAAAAATGTCAGTCATCAATTCATGCATCACCTCATGTCATCATAACAGAGGTCTGTCTTCCAGGAAAGAACAGTTTAACATTAATGTAATATAGTATTGGCCATACTATATGATGTATTGCTTGTCTTTGTTTAATAATACAGAAGACAAAGACCTTAAAAAATAATCGCATATCGCATCGCAATCGCAATATTGGGGCAAAAAATCGCAATTAGATTGTTTTCCATAATCGTTCAGCCCTAACCTGAAGCATTCAAATCTACCCACAAACATGTTGAAAGATGCAATGCCAGCAATGTGGACTGTCAAGACTAAAACCAGTCACTGAGCGAAGACAACTGTAATATACGTGTTAAATATCTGCTCGCTGTGAAATAACATAAAAGGAGTGGTGGTTTCTAAAACCTCGAGTGTATGATGCGCTGAAAATAAACACGGTTTCATGTAGTTGAATGGTTTATTGGAAAGAAGGAAAAACACTGAAAGTTACAAGTGTATTGTGAACGAAACCAACTCAAACGTGGCGACAGAGCCGTGCAGATGTGTGTCACGAGTTAATCTCGCTGTATAATAAACAAAAATGATCCCTGCTAAATCCGGATCCGTTTCCGGTGCAGTCTGCCGGGTCTCTTCGCTACAAAGCTTTTTTCTGCAGGATGATGTGCAACATTTGATGTGTGAGAAGGATAACGGCTTTGATTCGGTGTGGCCGTGATCTTATTCACGCTTGCATGTGTAAACATCTCGGCTTTCTTCGCATGTTCTCAGCTTTTTGGATTTCTTCAGTTTTTAAATGATTACAAAGGCACCGGGTTTATTCTGAAAACAAAACCATGTAACTTCACAGCAGCCCCGCGGTCTCTGCTGAGAACCACAGCTTATTTTTAGTTCCCACATGAGGAACTCACCAACAGCTGCCAGCCTTCAAACTTCCTGCAGGGACCGAACACTCCAAAGTTTGCGAACTTTGACTCAGTTTTGCGGATTTAACAGCCAAACGCTTTACATCCGTCGACGCGCACTGAAAAGGACGAAAAAGAGGGAAGAAGAAACTCACCTGACGTTTAAGTGACGGCAGCTGGCACCGCTGCACAGACACGGAGCCACTAGACCGCTACGAACAGCGCGCAGCGGGGCTCGGCTTCCCGCCACAGTCTTTACGATGTCGGCGGAGGGGTCTTACGTTGTCACGGAGCCTCGGTACAGAACTACAGCGGCCAAAAATATCAGGAACGAAACATTTTTCGACAGTCATAAGCTACCTAACATTAGCCGCGGCCATTTTTTCCCTTCTTCTTCTGCGGCTCCCGGTAAAGCTGCACACCGCTTTGCGGCGGTAGTGCCCCAAACGGCAGGTTTGCGTATTGCAGCGCAGCCCCAATCCCAGACTCGGCAACCACACACGTTTTATGTGTTTTAAAACACAAACAACTTAAACTAAAAATAATAACAAATCAAACATACCATACTCGTGGGATTTTAAGAGAACTTTATTTTAAAGATGCAGCAATAACTGAAACTGAATCACAAAAGAAGAACACGGGAAAATGACCACCAAAGTGCTAAAAGCGACTTCTTCCACCTTTTACACCTTCAGTGGTGTAAAAGGTGACAAGTGACAGGCCTGCAGTGAAATTCAGAATTCATTTAAACTGATGAATTTTGAATTAATAAATTAAATTAAGCCCAGCATGGCCCAGCTTCAATCTCTTGTCCAAACTCGTACTTGTCCCGAACTCGAAAATTTGAGGAGGAAAACAAAATAACACTGGTCCCGAAGAGTCTGGTCAAACAATTTTATTGAACACACGCGCGGGGAGATGGATACTGCACACAATCAGCATAGATCTCCACCCAAAAAGCAATTGCTTTTATAATGTCAGGGTTTGACAAGGTTTCCAAGAACATTATTTGCATCTTAAGAACATTTTTTGCATTTTTTACAGACAATGGTCAATTTTAAGAGATAAATGCAGACACCGAAGTTCCCCTCCCTAGCATCTTCGTCCATATATGGCGATGAATCCAGGCCCTGAAGATCCCCAGGGTCTTCTTTTTGACACATCTTCTGTCACCGGTTACTAAGCAAACTCAAACGCCACAGGTTGCTGAATAGTTTCAGGCCTGTTTCTAGATTATATGGACTATATGTGTTTTGTAAGCGTTTATGCAGTTTTAACCTTCTATAGCTCCAAGTCACTTACACAATAGATCGTCCGGACATCGCGCCGAACGAGGCTTATGACCTTTCCTTAATTGACTGAGCTTTAACTCTTTAATAAGCACAAAATGCAATGTGTGCATACAATTATTATGGCTGCACCTGTAATAAAAGGTTAATGTAAAGCCAGCAGGTTTAATAACCATCTTAATGCAATGTTAATGCTGCAGGATATATTGTAGCTGTAAAATAATTTCTTTAATTCCACACACTGTAAAGCCAGAGGCGACCAAACATTGGAAGTCTGTCTGTTAAACGTAACAGACCCAAGGATCTGTTACGTTTAAAGGACTAACCTGTAAGAGCCATTTAATGTACTTTAATACTCAGATTTTGACCTTTACTGTTTCACAGAGTTAAACAGGAGACACCCACAATTTTGACTTTAACTGCAGTTTAGCAGGAGCAAAGCAAAAGCAGAATCAAATAATAATGAAAACAGAATCTAATGACCTGAATTATACTCATCTAATTAACCTACTCAGAGCTAATGCTGGCCCTGTTATTCTTAACACAGGAAATCCCATCACATATGAACATTCAGTCCCATATCAGTATACTTGACTTCATGTTCAACCACACATTTAAAAAGTCAGACATTATTTCAGATGAGTGACTTCTCTTTCAAACACACACACATTATTCAGCCTGAGTGATTATTATAGATTATATGTTCTTCACCACTCTCAGACACTACTGTGCTAAGTTCAAAGAGTAATGAGGTCCAGGCACACAAAATTCGCACATCAGGACAGACTTTTCCAACACTCTAACTCATTTCTCACATTCATTTCTTCTTCATATACTTATACTTTGATTTAGCTGTGATTAAAAATAAAGATGCTGTGCACACTCCAAACTCTGCTTCGGCCCTCTTCTACATATAAAGCTGGCTGGACCGTTTAGCCGCTCTCAGATGCGCTGACAGGCAGGCTGAGGGGACTTCAACCTCCCTCGTTCCACTTTCTTTGACTCAAAACGAGCTTTTGCATTGACATTGTAATTTAGTTTGTTAGTTTGGTTTCCCTGCCCTGCAGAAACCCTGCTGCGGTTCTCACAACTGGGTTCATGAAAATTATTATTATTATTATTGTCGTTGTTGTTATTATTATTAATTATTAATATTATTGTTGTGTTTTTCAGCACTTCATTACTTTGATGTTGTTTAAAAAATATGTGAACAAACATGTGATGAGAAAATGAAATAATGATATACCTCATAAAAATCTACCGTATTTCACTGGGCTCCACAGATCAGGCCAGACTGATGAATCTCTTTATACAAGTGCAGCAGCTATGACTGTCACTATGACAGAAGTCAGGCTGATTTCATTTACAGCTGCAGCCGCTTTGGCAGTTGTAGTTGTTGTTGCTGCAGTTGCTGCAGTTGTGGTTGTTGTTGCTGCAGTTATAGTTGTTGTTGGAGCAGCTGTAGTTGTTGCTGCAGTTGTAGTTGTGTTTGGAGCAGCTGTAGTTGTTG
>NW_005187669.1:29669-31181 GCF_000239375.1 Pundamilia nyererei | reverse complement strand
TGGTTGCTGTTGTAGCAGCTGTGGTTGCTGTTGGAGCCCCTGTGGTTGCTGTTGGAGCAGCTGTGGTTGCTGTTGTAGCCGCTGTGGTTGCTGTTGGATCCCCTGTGGTTGCTGTTGGATCCCCTGTGGTTGCAGTCGAGCTTGAAATCTGTGTGTTGACTGAGGCTGATTCAGAGGGTTAATGATGGATACAATTTACATTAACACCAAATTTCAAATCCATCTCCTGCACACAGAATGATTTGTGGTTATTTTCTTACACTTACCCACAAACAGAAGTAGGATGGCACAGATTTTCATCATCATTCTGGAAATGTGTTTGAATGCTTTAAAGATAAAATGACCGATTGTTGTTTGAGTTTAGTTTTTAGGGTTTCGCACTGTGATACACAAAATGATATCACATAAAATTGAATGGAATTAAGAAAATATCCAATATATTTACTTAACTGAATATTTGGGATAAATAGAATTGAATAAAAATGTTAAAAATAGCCTCGATAAACTAAACAGTTTGAGATTATCTGAATAAAAGAAATATAATGCCATGAAAATCATGTAAAACAAAACAAATCAGTAAGGTTGGACTTGTACAGCAGAAGCAGCACGTGTGAACAGACACGAGTGTAAAATGTGGTGAAACATTCAGGATGAAGTGACTTACAGTCTGCCTGGTGCTGAGCTGTCTTCCTCTCAGTGACAGAGGCCGTGCTCTTCACCGATTCCAGCTGTTTGTTTAATCAGTGAGTTCTCCAGGAAAGCCAGCTTTTATACCCACTCAGAAATCTGCAGGACCACAGATAAGATCAGGTGCTGAACAACCAAAACAGAGTCAAACAAGTTAAGCAATTTTTTTTGCATTTAGGGAAATCTGGTTTTAGTTATAACATCTATGCTGCTATAAAAATGTGTTTATTTATCTGCAGAGCTTTTCAGCTAACACTCATAATTTAATTCTCTTCAGGTAACAGTTTTATTTTATTGCTTTAATGTGAAGAGTGACTACATCTATTTTAAACAAATGTAACTAACATATAATGTAGAGTAAGCAGACACACACACAGGTAGGGAGATGTAGAGTCGAAGAGAGGAAACCAACTGACAGGACTACTGTGGATGCAGGTGCTAACAGTTCATTTGTATACAGATATGTATCTGTTTCCTGCTTGTGTGTCTGCACGCAGTTGTGAGGAAGAGGGATGCTACATGTAAGCAAGTCATAGAAGAAGGTGCTTACCCTCTGTCTTCTCTACTGCAATGTGAACAATAAGAAAAACAAGTAAAGCACAAGATGGAAAAAAGTATGAGAGCGTCATGACCGACCGATCTGGAATATGTGATGCGTGAGACTTCAGGTGTGCAGATGTCCAGTAGAAGAAACTGTTATGTGGGAGCCCATCGCTGTTTGTAGTGTCTGTCTGAGGCATTTTGGAACAAGTGAAGGTTTTCCAGAGAGTGTGGAAAACAGCCCGGTGAATCAGTGTTAGTCAAGTTACTGGAAAAAAAGTAATT
>NW_005187669.1:15032-18830 GCF_000239375.1 Pundamilia nyererei | reverse complement strand
ATAATTTCTATATTGGTTAGAATTAAGATTATTTTTATTTTTCCAGTTCATGAGGACAGTTTTCTTGGCTATGCATAGGGCAGTGAAAACCATATGGGCTATATTCTTTTCTGAAGTGACATTATCTAAGCTTCCCAACAAACACACTAAGGGGGAAGTTGGAATGTTACTGTATGTGGACATCACATTTTGGGTTATTTAGACTAAAATACTCATTTTTGCTCTACAAGGGCCTGATGTCCACTGACGAGGACATTATGCTGCTACTGTTCTATCAAAATTTTAAACAAATGTCCTCATATGTGGCTCTCATTTTTCATAAAAACAAAAATAAGGTTTTAAAAAAATCTGGTAATTCTTTGTTTTTACATTCATTGGGCCCCAATATGCAATAGCAAAGAGAAATTAAAAATGCTGCTGTGGAAGAGTTCGGGTCTTAGGAGGTTAAGGTGAAATAAGTTTTATTGTGAAGAAGCATTATTACAACAAAGAATTATCCACTAAATACAAACTTCCTTACTGTTTTGTCCTCAGATTATGGAGTATTACATTGAATAAGCAGGAAAGTTATTTTTTGTTTTTGTGTTTTTTGTTTTTATACACAATAAATACAGAAACGTGGCTTACCATCCCTTCTAATTTATCATTTGAATGTCCAGGAAGTGTCACTGTAGGGTCATGCAATAGAGGAGGTGCTAGTAGAAAGTAAAGGGAGCGCAGCTGCAGGTAAAACAGTGCAGTGTGTCGATAAAGGCAAATGCAAAATGGGTGCATTTCTTGTGTAATTTTGTGCAGACATCAGTCTGTGTGATTATCAACCACACAATCTGCTCATGTCCAAGTGATGTCATGTGCAAATGTCAGTGTGCCATTCATTGAGATGAGATGAGATGGCCTTTATTTGTCAGTTGCAGGTCTTTTGCCCACAACCGAGATGACAGACCTTGCCGACCGTACATACAATACACAAACATCACATTGGGGAGACAGGTCAGGCCAGCTAGCGAGGAAAAGACATTGAAATGTGTAACACAGAAGGATAATACAGGAATGCACAGATATCAACACATCACAGCACAATAAACACAGACAGCAACATGGGGAAGAGTTCCAGTGTGCACATCTGATCTGGGACCGCTGCAATCTTCGACTGCGCCTCCAGCTGACCCGATGTCCACATCAGAGGGGAGCGTTGGAGGTGGCGTTGGATCCGGGGTAGGGAGGGTGATGCGTCAGTGAGTGCTTATCAGTATCAGTATATGTATGTGTGTGTGTGTCCAGAGTTCAGCTGAGACAGTGTCCTTCGCCCTGCCAGGCTAAGTAAACAGTCTTCCAGCCAACCCAGGTGGCCTTGTATGGAATGGGAAGGAACAGACTAAACACAGTCGTTATCAGGGAGTTTTGTTCAGCTCCAGCCTTGCAGCTGGCACCGAGAGGGTATCCGCATAAGTGATGTTATTTTTTACTTTAGTGCGAACAGCTCATATGAATTTCAAAGCAGTTCTACAGTGTAAAGGGAAGTCAAACGAAAAAGACAGGTGATCAGGGAAGTTAATTATTTTGTTGTGGGGAAATACCAACCCGAGGATATCTAACGCGCTTTGCAACACTAATAGTGAAAGAAAAACTTCAGAGGTTTAAAAGAGACGGTTTCAAATAGAAGCGTCAATATTAAAACAATAAATGAGAAAATAACCATATAGTTAAAGGGTTAGGGGAGGTAGCCAATCAGGTCAGCTGTTAGCATTGATTAAGATAAGATCAGCTTTATTAGTCCCACGCGTGGGAAACTTTTCATCATGGCAGAAAGTACAAGTTTAAGAGCAGTAAAATTAAGAAAAACATGACAGAATAGGATAAGATAAAATCAGATACCATACCATACAACAAGAATAAAAGTGCTATATACAACAAAATAGAATAAAATGCTCAGTTATAGTAGGAAAAAAAATTGCACATAATATTGTATTTAAGGGAGACTGGGAGAAGGCTATCATGGTGTAATGGATGTGTGTGTGTGCATGTGTGTGGTCATCTGCAGAGACCATGTTGTCTGACAGCAGTGGGGAGGAAAGACCTGGGAAGTCTCTCCGTCCTACATCGTGGGTGCTGCAGCCTGCATCTGAAGGAGCTGCTCAGTGCTGTCACAGTCTCCTGCATGGGGTGGGAGATGTTGTCCAACCGGGATGACACCTTAGCCACCATTCTCCTGTCACTCACCACCTCCACTGGGTCCAGAGGGCATCCTACAACAGAGCTGGATGTGTTTGTCGGCGGTGTGTTTGCTGCAGTAGGAGCGGAAGATGGCCAGCTTTTCATTATAATCCGCTGGAAGTTGCTGCGCTACCGTAGTCCTGGTCCGGATGGGAAAATGGCACCGTGTCATGAAACGAAAGCACCAAGACGGATCTCCTCGGAAATATTCAATTTTCATTTCTTCTGCTAGCGAAACGCTTCTCCCGCTCGTTCTTTGCTCGATGATCCACTGCTCGAGTCTTTCCTCCAACTCGGGCCACGTCGCCTTATGTCCGCGGAAACTCCGCTGCATCTTCTTGACCTGTCGGAGCTCGTTTTCCAGCTTCCTCCACTTGCGAATCATCGATTCATTAATCTTAAATTCTCTCGCGGCTGCTCGATTTCCATGTTCCTCCGCGTAGCTTAAACTGTGCTTCATTTTCAGGGTTGTTAAAACAACGATGTTCTGCATAACGCACATACCTGTTCTTTCATACAGGTGTGTGCAATTGTACCGGTATATACAATCAACGCCCACACTTCACCCTTTAGCGTTCTCATGGTGTTCTCTACTATGTCCTCCTTACAACACACAGGGTGCACTGCGCTATAGGGCAACTTTTTGAAGAAAATCTAAGACTTTTATGTGCGCCTTATAGTCGCGAAAATACGGTACGTCATTGTCATGAGACACTCGCAAAAAAAGAAAATCATGGTTTTAGTAATGCAGTAACGCAGCGTGCTTATGGGAAAGTAACAGTAATCTAATTACCTTTTTTGCAATAGCAATCCCCTACTTTACTCGTTACTTGAAAAAAGTAATCGTATCTGCCCGTCTCTGCTAACTAGTCTCTCAGCGTGACTCTGAGACAGAATGTTTGTAATATTAGTTATACTGTGCAAAATAGTACTAACACATCAGAAACTACTAAAAGCTAATGCACAAAAGGAGATGTTTATTTATTATGTTTATTTATTACTGCATACATCATGCATCTCTATAGAAAATACACACTTTGCTCACTGTGACGTATATGTCATTATCTTAGTGCACCTGCATGTCTGAGCGTACTTGCATATAAAATCACACAGGTGCAGGTAGAGGAAAATGTGTAATGGTTTTAGGTAAAAAAACTTCCTTGTCAATTTACATAAAGATCGAAACTTGTGATAAACATCACAAATAAAGGCATCCCTTTCTAATGTGTTCTCAGAGTACATGTGATTGGAGCGAAACATTTCCCGGAACAATCAAACTCAAAGTTACGTTTTCATGTTTTTCATGTAAAGTGTCCCACTTTCAGCGTCCATGCTTTTTTGGAATTGGGTTTGTAGAAGAAAATCATTAACAGTTATTATATTGAAAAGTGTTTTTTAATTTGGGGAGGCATGGTGCCACACCCAGCTTAGTCTAGTTCTTCACTTCTGAGGCTGATTCGCTCTCCAAAAGTTGCTTCTGTTCATCTGGACGCAGCGTTTTGTGGGAGAAATGTTTCGTCATCATCAGGTGACGTCTTCAGTCTCAGCTGACTGCAGGTTTCAATCTTATAAACAGTACATTTG
>NW_005187669.1:6909-12825 GCF_000239375.1 Pundamilia nyererei | reverse complement strand
GCACCCACGGTGTGGGACGGAGAGATTTCGCAGGTCTTTCCTCCCCACTGCTGTCAGACTCCACAACAAAGACTTTAACTGAACAAACACACACATCCATACATATGCAATAAGACTAAGTGCAATAATCCTTTCTGTCATCGTTGTATTTTTACTCAGGTGTATATAGCATTTGTATTTGTATTCTATTTTTATCTTATTGTATATTTTTATTCTATTTTATTCTACTGTATATAGTATTTTATTTTATTTTATTCTATTCTGTACAGTTGTGTACTGTATTTATTCTTATTGTATTCTAATTTTTGCGTCATAACTTTTGCACTGTCCACTTCCTGCTGTGACAAAACAAATTTCCCACGTGTGGGACTAATAAAGGTGATCTTATCTTATCTTATCTAAAAGATCTCATTTTCCTTAAAGAGAACAGCCTTTGTTAAACTTTTTTAGTAGTGGCATCAGCATGAGATTCAAAACACAGTTTATGGTCGAGTACCACACCTAGATATTTATAACTCTCAACGATCCCAATATCGGCAGTTTTAATGATAGTGGGTGATGAGCTATAAGAGGACTTCCTAAAATCTATAATCATGTCTTTAGTTTTTGACACGTTAAGTGAGAGGAAGGACTCATCACACCAATTCACAAAATCATCTACAACCTGTCCATGGCCTGACTCGTCCCCCACTAGAAGACTGACGATCACTGTGTCGTCAGCAAACTTCAGGATGTGTCTGTTCGTGAAATTGCTGCGACACTCATTCATGTACAGAATGAACAGAAGGGGAGAGAGGCAACAACCCTGGGGTGATGCAGTAGAGGAGGAGAGCACATCAGAAATCACATGATTCACCCTCACGCATTGTGACCTATTAGTCAGAAAGTCTGTCACCCAGCCGACCAGACTAGTGTCAAGCTTGAAATGATTGTAGAGCCTGTCAGCAAGTAAGAGGGTTGAATTGTATTAAATGCAGATGAAAAGTCAGCAAATAATAATCTTGCGTGGGTGTGGGCGGCCTCAAGATGCTTATACAAGAGATGCAGGAGTGTGACAGCAGCGTCCTCCACACCTCTCCCTGCTCTATAGGCGAACTGGAAGGGGTCAAGATGGTGTTCAACATGCATTAAAATCTCCTTCTTAATTATCTTCTCAAATGTCTTCATCACTAAAGAAGTCAGAGCCACAGGCCTAACATCATTCAGTGCCTTAGGAGAACTGCCCTTATAACAGGAACAATGATCGCATGTTTCCAAATCTTAGGTACCGTCTGTAGCTCTAAAGAAAGTGAGAAGATATAGTGAAAAATCCCACTCAGCTGATCAGCACAAGTTCTCAGTACCTGTCCACAGATGTTGTCAGGTCCAGGACTCTTGCTTTTGTCTAAAAAGATTAGCTACCCCTGTCTCATCAATACAAATAGATGGGGGAGTGATGGTCTTTTCCCTCAGTGTGCTGGTCTGCCTAGAACAGTCAAAGTTCTCAAAACGAAGGTAAAAACTGTTAAGACTGTCTGCCAGATGTTTGTCAGAGGTAAACGCCTCTAAGGTAATGCTACTTTTACCTTTCGTGTGTAGCCCTGCCATTGTTTTCATACCAAGCCAAGCTCTTTGGAGGTTGTTACTGCTAAGTTCAGCCTCAATCTTATTTCTATACCTCATCTTGGCGATCTTTATTGCAGCCCTCACCTCCTTCCTCAATATTCTCACAGTGGGAACGTCTCCCTCGTTAAAAGCAATTTTCCCTTTAAGAATCAGATCCTTAATATCTTTAGAGAGCCACGGTTTGTTATTAGGGAAAGTCTTAAATTCTCTGACTGGAACCACAGAGTCTTTGCAAAAAGAGATGTAGCTACACACCACATCAGTGAGTTCATCCAAATCACAAGTGTTCTCTTGAAACACGGAGCAGTCAGTGCAATCAAAACACCCCTGAAGGGCAACACAACTGTCTTTTGTCCAGACATTAGTAATTAATAACACCAGGATCCTTTTTTAGGTAGCTGACAGCTGGTAACTGTGCAGGGGCGGGTCTAGCAAAGTGTTGCCAGGGGGCCAGGGAGGGCATTAACAGGGAGAGGGGGGCACAAAGAAATACTTTTCTTTCTAATTGTCATTTAAAATTTCTAGCTTTTAACAAATAATTATCCGAATCTTGCGAACAAAGTTTTTATCTGATGTAAAATGTAGAGATGGCACGATGCCACATCTTTATGTCCGATACCGATATCAGAAATTTGGATATCTGCCGATACCGATATGAATCCGATATAGTGTTTTTTAATAAATAAAACTGTTTTTTAAATATCTTGCTGCATTTTGTATAAGTTCATACTCAAGTTTAAATAAACAACACTCAAGTTTACAAAACAAAACAACTACACTAAAGCTATTCTGTTCCACCTGTGTGTAAAAAACACACTGCACCCAAAACATTTCATAGTTCAGCAATACTGATCAATCTAATAAACTTAAACCTACACCATCCTCCCTATTCTGGTATTTTAAAGAGTACTTAGTGTAAATATTAAGCAACCTAACTAATAGGGTTGCAACTCCCCAGCAAAAAAAAATAGGGAACCACCCCTCACGCTCCACCTCATGATGCTTAATCGACGTAATCAACCTTAATTTGATGCAGTGTGAAAAAAAATGCACAGAAATAAATTATTTTTCAAGAAATGTTAAATAGATTCAACATCTTTCTTCAACAGAACTGCAGACTGCACAGATGGTTCCCAAAGGAAAAGTACTACAGCTTACTAGGGTATATTAGACTTAACAGTTACTATATACAGTAATGGACTTCTATACATTTTACATCAGATTAAAACTTTGGGTGTCAGATAATTATTTATTAAAAGCTCGACATTTTAAATGAGAATAAGAAAGAAAAGTATGTCTTTGTGCCCCTTTTCCTGTTCATGCCCTATCGGCCCCCCTGGCTAAACTTTGCTAGATCTGCCCCTGCACAGTTACAGCCGTCAGCTGTAGAAAAAGATCCTGGTGTAGAAAGTAATATTAAATAAATTCTAACAACAGCTGATCAAGCTTAAACATGCTGCTGTTGTTTAGTGGGACATCCGCTGGTTTCCTCTTTCTGCTGCAAAGTGGGCCAAAAGCAAAGAAGAGAGACGATCAGCTGATCATTGATCAGTTTCATGATTGAAGTAGCAGCAGGAGAGAGAGAGAGAGGGGCAGCCGCTCCATATATCGGTTGTTAAGCTTAATGTGGGAATGCTTTACAAACATTTATCCGCTGGTTATTCGACATGAGGAATGACTTCTGCATTCTTAATTCAGCTCAAGACGCTGTAACAGTAACAGTAACACTTTCAATCCGCTAGTAAAACGTAGTTCTATTAATCTGCGCTCATTACTCTTGAACCAGAACTGGATGCAAGTCCCAATAGAACTGAATTGTAGAACTGAAACTGAATGGTGAGAAGTGAATCTGAAATTATTCGAGAGCTTAATTTTTTACGGATAAAAGCAAATGAATTCATTTTCAAAATATAAAATTCAATTTCAATTTAGTGATGATCATTTTCAAACCAATAAATGGAAATTCAAATTAGGCTAATTCAAATTCCGTTTTTAAAAGCATTTATTCAAGTTACAATTCAGATTCAATCCGAGCGATTCAAATTCAAATTTAACTTATTCAAATTCAGTTTCTGATGACACAGATTTCTGCCCATAAAACCTGCAGTCAGCTGACACTGAAGAAGTCACTTGGACGAGTGACGAATCGTTTCCCACAAAACGCTACATCCAGATGAACAGAATCAACTTTTGGAGATTTACTTTCCTGGATGATTGAGATGCATCAAGACGATATTCACTCTGTTTTCTGTTGTTGGAACAGCATCTATCATCCGTATGGAGGCCTCCTGGTTGACTCAGTGATTCTCCCAACATTTTCTTCAACTGACAATCATTGCCTGTCTTTAAACACGTGTCTTAGGTTCAATGTCAACACCATTATGGACTTTGTCTCCTCCTCCTTTGGCTCTTCCATCTCACTGTGCAGAGAGTTGAGGATTCATTTATGTCTGATGTACAGTTGGTCTTGTAAAGTACTTTATTTGTACTCTTAGATGTTTCTAGAAATATCTTTCTGGGGTTTCTTCTTTCTTCTTAAATCTTTTATTTAGAGATGCTGTGTTTTTCTCTCACACCTTTGGTATCTTTGCGAGCCCTTGTAGGGGAGATACAAGGGCTCGCAAAGATGGTAAATGTGACCTGGTTCAGGACACTGGCCCACATAGCTCTTTCTTTAGACTAAGCAGCACTAAATGACCCATTTCTAAACCAAGCTTTACCAAATTAAGTAATGCAATGATCTGGCAGGTGGTTTCAGGTAAGTGGCAATTAAGCATGAGACACAGTATAGAGTGCTTTCTACAACAAGCCATGTATACTTTACTTTCAATAAAAGGTTAGTGTTAGTTTGCTTTGCTTCTGAGAGTCTCAGTTCTGGTCCTGACAGTTCATAGCATGCTTCCTTTGCAGTTTTATCTACACAGCGCCAAATCACAACAACAGTCGGCTTTTATATTGTAAAGCAGACCCCACCGTAACACATACAGAGAAAAACCCAACAATCATATGATGTGAATATGTTTCTGAACTGAACTTATGGAGTTGGCAGAACAGAGACAGATTTCTGCCTATTTCTGTGTCAGTAGCTGTTTATGCATAAATTAAATTTTGACCACTTTTGTTTCTTGTTGCTCTCTCGCACTTTACTACTTTTACCACTTCTATAGTTCTTATTAGGGATGTTGTGATGAAACTCACCTATGTTCTGCATCTATTCTCAGCACACGGCTCTTCTGATTTAGTTCAAGGCAAAAACATCAGGAACAAAAGGTTGGAGACATTTTTGAGCCTACCTGTAACCTGTCCAGTGTCTACAACACATGCACAGATGAACATAGCAGAAGCAGTGCAATAAATATTTTTTGTGGTCTTGCTAAAAATTCACACAAATTACATTTAATATATAATAATACAGAAATAGCCTGTTTTTAAGTTAGTCGACTGAATTAGAAAGAATGAAAATACAGAAATACAGTTGTTAATGTCATTTATTGATTAATTCTACAATCTAGTGTCAAATGCAGCTGTTTTCACAGTACACAACAGACAGAAGTTAGGATAAATGATCAGATCAATAATATTTACACAGCTGAACATCTTTCTTTCGTAGTTAAATATTTCATCTAAATGCTGACCCTCTGATTGGACGAATGCAATTAACTCATGTGAAAATAATCTGGGATCCTTTTGAACATGCACACTATACAGAGCAAGTACACATATTTACCGGCTTCTAGAATCAAAGATACATTTCCCACACTTCTATTTATCCCCTCCATTTCGACACTTTCATATAAGATGAAAAATAAACATAAAACACGATCAGACTGGAAATGAAAAGATGAGCTAGAACTGTAAATACGTCTGCTGCTCATTGCAGATTAATTACAGTCACATGTTGCTCTTTATAGAAGTGCAGCAGCGATGATGGCCACTGTGACAGAAACCAGGCTGACTTCATTAACCACTGCCCCCGCTACTACTGCCGTGGGTGTAGCTTTGGTTGTGGTTGTAGCAGCTTTGGTTGTGGTTGTAGCAGCTGTAGTTGTGGTTGTAGCAGCTTTGGTTGTGGTTGGAGCAGCTGTGGTTGTGGTTGTAGTAGCTTTGGTTGTAGTTGTAGCAGCTGTGGTTGTGGTTGTAGTAGCTTTGGTTGTAGTTGTAGCAGCTGTGGTTGTAGCAGCTTTGGTTGTGGTTAGCGTAGCTGTGGTTGCGGTTGTTGTTGGAACAGCAGCTGTGGTTGTGGTTGGATCAGATGTGGCCGAGGTTGGAGCAGCTGTGGCCGTGGTTGGAGCAGCTGTGGTTGTGGTTGGA
>NW_005187669.1:4489-6729 GCF_000239375.1 Pundamilia nyererei | reverse complement strand
GGTTGTGGTTTGTGTGTCGGCTAAAGATGTTCAAGAGCAACATTGATGAAATTATTTCACTTTCAGGCCCGTCTCCTGTACAAAGTAGAATTTGTGATATTTTGCGTAAACTTACCAACAAACAGAAGCAGGATGGCAAAGATCTTGGTCGTCATTGTGGAACGATCCTTTACTGTTTTAAAGATAAAATGATTGGTCATAGTATGATGTAACATTCAGAAGTGTTCAATGTGCCCTCACATTTGTCATTATTCCTACTCATACATCATATTATTATTATTATTGTTATTGTTGAAAAAAAGGATATAAAACATGAGAGAGAGGATATGCATTTATCCTAACTTTGGAAATTCCCATGTTAAAATAACCAAAACATTAAACACAACCTATAACAACATAGCTTAACTAAGTTGGAATAACTGAAAAACAGAAACATAATTACATAGATACAAGGGACGTAAAATAAAAGAAATGTGTTGACCAGCTTAATAAGTAATAAGTGATTTTTATGACAAACCTTTGTTTAAAAGGAGAAAAATAACTCTAGACTTTATTTTTTAAGGAGTAAAACTATAAAAACCTTTTTCTCCCAGAAACAAAAGCACGCAAAGTACTGTCATAATATCTAAAGTGTTCTTTCTTTCTTTCTTTCTTTTTCTATTATTTTCTATTAAATAATATAATGGAACAAAGACAGAGCCAGCAGTTTTCACTGAGGTTAAATTTGGTAAAATATCCAGGATGAATGAACTTACAGGTTTCGGTGGCTTCCCTCCTGGGATAGAAAATGTGATGCTCACAGAGTCCAACTGTTTAATTGTCGATGTTCTTCAGTCGTTTTATACCCACAGAAGGCTGACCGTGACATCAGGTGCTGAACAAAGACACAGGGAGGGAAACTGGTTGGGTGACTTCTCGTGTTAATGTGATATTAGATTTACTTTTAGTTTTTTTTACTGATGGCTGTGAACAGAGTGAGCGAGTCTCCAGCCATCACACGGCAGAGGCTCTTTCAGGCGCTTTACAATGCCACACTGTGACAGTCACACACTGGTGGAGGTAGCCACAGCTGCCCTGGGGCAGATTGACAGAAGCGAGGCTGCCATATCGCGCCATCGGCCCCTCTGGCCAACACCAGTAGGCGGTAGGGTAAAGTGTCTTGCCCAAGGACACAACGACCAGGACAGAGAGTCCGGGGATCGATTTCCAGCCATTGCTGGGGAGTGCGGTATGATTAAAAAAATAAAATCATACCACGGGGTTCCCACACAAACACAAAGCAGAGGATGAAGCATCGCCAAATATGCTTCCAAACCAACTTCTTTCCAAGCCATAGACTATAACAGGGGTCGGAAACCTTTCTGATGACGAGTGCCGTCTAAAATTTCCTCAGAAGTCAGTGTGCCATATGATTGCATTAGGAATAAATTTAATAACGCTCTATATTAACAGTTACACACTATATAGAACCACTTTATAGAATTATATTTGTTTGCAGATGTTGGCAGCTATCAGCGAATAGTTATCAGCTATTTCACAACAAAAAAAGACTTTTTATCCATAACAGCAAATGAACAGAAAATACAAATGCTATTTGGTCTCCTCACAACAATGATAAGAAAAATAAACTAAGCCAATATGGCATGTTTGTTAATACACTCTGATCTCTGGTCTCCCACTCAGAGACACAGGTCTCCGAGCGTCCAGCTTTCAGACGGCTGAGGACACTTTTCATGTGAGAGAAAATCTGCTCACACAGACATGTAGAGCCAAACACTGTCAATAAGGCCTCTGCAATGTTCTGAAGACCGTTAAACTTGTCAGGTAGTGATGTCCAGCAGGTGAACATGCAGCTCCGTGAACATGCACAGCTGTGGATTCCAGCTGCTTCGATGTTGATTTAACTGGCTTTAACTCAGCCAGTTAATGCGAGACAAACCAGCTGCTCATTAAAGCTTTCTGGTTTGATCAGAAAATAAAACAGTGGTGCAAACACCTGTAAGTCCAAAAACGCATTGTGAATTCTGTCTCGAGTCTACGGATGTATCTGTGCATTTCTTCCTTCCCTTATAACTTCCCTTCAACTCATCCATGTCACCTAAAGGGTAAACCTGTTTCTCCATCACCTGTTCAGCTCTGATGATCCAGTAAGGACATCTCCTGGTTTCATCTTCATGTTTCCCTCTCACCACATATCCAAACCGACATCATGACCAGCAGCTTTACAGCTGTGGCTCCAG
>NW_005187669.1:0-2957 GCF_000239375.1 Pundamilia nyererei | reverse complement strand
GTCTGTGTGAAGGGTCCAGGAGAAGTCCTCGGTGATGTTGACTCCAAGGAACTTGAAGCTGCTGACCCTTTCGACCTTGACACAGTTGATGTGGATGGGCTGGTGCTCCCTGACTGGTCGTTTCCGGCAGTCCACTATCATCTCTCTAGTTTTGCTGATGTTGAGAGTCAGGTTATTTTCCAGGCACCACTCGTCCAGCGCCATCACCTCCTCTCTATAGGCGTCTCATCATTGCCTGTGATGAGGCCTAGGATGGTTGTGTCATCCGCAAACTTGATGATGATGTTGGACTCGTGTGTGCCTGTTTGTCTATGTCCATGTGCCAGCTTGAGTCTCCGCCTCTGCCTCTCTGGGACATCTCAAGCCCCCCTAGGTGTGGAGGCTTGTCTCCACCCACCACACTTGCACACATGGCCGGGTTTGGGCCCCTTCCAGGGGGGTGGCGTGCCCTCGGGCCTCTGGGACCGGGGCTGGGTCCATCTGGTGCGACTGGCTGCCTGCAGGCTCGTCACTGCAGTGCCCTGTGGCTTCTGCACCGTGGCTACTGGGTGACCCCATGTCTGGGGCTCTCAGCTCTTTCCAGGAGGGTGGTGCAGTTGCCTCTCAGGTGGTTTTCCTTGGGCTTTTACTCTCTGGTGGGTCTTCTCCATGTCTGCTTCATGCTCTGGGGAGCAGGACTATGGCTCCCCACACCTTCTAGCAGATCGTTACATGGAGAAACCTTTTGAGCTCAAGCGGGCTCACACACACAGATGTGCACACAGGTGCACACAGACTTTCTCAGAGTATATTGTGCGCTGTCGATCTTGTGTGCTGCTAAATAATATTCAATATTTAGTATTTAGTGTTACTTACACATGTCTAGGTTGTTGCTTTGATCTCTGTATTGTGTTCTCTTGTTGTTTGTTTTTATTTTTCTTCTTTTAACAGCTGATCCAACAGATTTTCTCTGGGCCTTCTCTTACTGTCCCCCTTTCCCTCTGTTTTTCTTTCTTTCTTTCTTTTTATGGGTGACCGTGGCTCAGGGGGTTGGGAATCGCATCTGTAACCAGAAGGTTGCCGGTTCGATCCCTGGGCTCTCTGTCCTGGTCGTTGTGTCCTTGGGCAAGACACTTTACCCTACTTGCCTACTGGTGTTGGCCAGAGGGGCCGATGGCGCGATATGGCAGCCTCGCTTCTGTCAGTCTGCCCCAGGGCAGCTGTGGCTACACCTGTAGCTGCCTCCACCAGTGTGTGAATGTGAGAGTGACTGAATAGTGGCATTGTAAAGCGCTTTGGGTGCCTAGAAAAGCGCTATATAAATCCAATCCATTATTATTATTATTTTTTCCCTTTCTCTCTAACTGTCTGTCCAATTTGTTATACCTTAAAATAAAATAAGTTAATAAACAACAATAATATAGATGGCAAATGGCCTGTATTTATATAGCGCTTTACTAGTCCCTAAAGACCCCAAAGCGCTTTACACATTCAGTCATCCACCCATTCACACACACAGATCAATCAAGTGGAAAAATAAATATGTTGAGCATTTTTCTTTCAGGCAACTATTCTGATTGCTAAAGTACTGAGTAGGACAGGAAAAAAAATGACACTGAACATGTGAAACAGTTCATATAAAATCCAAAACCTTTATAACAAACAGTGACAGGCTCATGCAGAAGCAGCACTTATATATCTATCTGAACAGAAGAAGAAAAATCACACTCTCACACATAACCCACACTGGTGTTCATCCAGTACTTTATATTTATCAACAAACAGATCCAATCAAGGGTTACGGTTTTCAGAATATTTCTAAAAGGTCAGCAAAAAATAATACCGCTCTATAGTTATTCATGTAGCGTCGCTCTCCATTTAAAAAAATGGAGTTACCTTAGCTAATCTCATATAATCAGAAAATACTGATTACATATGGATATAAATAAGCTTTTAGAGTAAAATGACAATCATATATATATTTCACCTCTGTAATATTCTGGATATTTATAATTGAGCTATTTGCACATATATAAGTGCTGTTCCTGATATTTTGTGAACTTGTAACATATTGTATTATTTAATAAGTTCAGTCCGTTACTGCTTTTGTCTTGGAGCAGCTGTAACCCTCATAATTTCCTCAGGGATTATGAAAGTATTCTGAATCTGATTACTATAATCTGAGTGATTCCTTCAGTTCATCTTTAATCTTTTATTTCATTTATTTATTTACAATTTCAATGACATCAGTTTCATTTATTCCACAAAGAAATCCAAAACTCAAAATACTGATCAAACTATTTCTTTATTATTTCTGAATGATATTATTTCACTGCCTCTCTGTTGTAAAAACTAATCGTAAGGTATGTTTTTCTTGTTGTTTATTATAAAACTCTGAGTCTAAATTTAAAAACATGAAACTAACAGAAACTAAGCCAGACGTTTGTTGTTTCATTTCCATTAGAGCTGCAGTCAAAGGCTGTGTCTCCCCTCATGCTCCGGTTGATTAACTCCTGACATGCGGTGAAAGAGGATATGGGATTCATTAGCTCGCAAAAACGATTCCTTTGTCATTTGAGCCAATGTTTGAGAGCAATCTGTTGCACAGGTTCACTTTGTTTGCTTGTTTCCAATGGAGAGTTTCTCATAGACGGTGTGTTTACCCATCCAACCACTCACAGATGGTTCAGTGCTGTGATGGTTCAGTCAGAGATGTCGGTTCAGGACTGAATAAAACCAACTGGGCTGTCTCATTATCATTTTGTTTGTTTGTTTTTTAATAGACACATCAAACACCCACACGTCTGTCTATATATGTCACGGCGGGTGCGCCGATGTGTGAGGAAGCAGGACCCAAAAGCAGATGATGGACGAGGAGTTGTAAGTTGTAACAGAAAAGTGATCCTTTATTAATGACGGCAGGGGAAAACCAGGAAACCAAAGCAAACTGACAAAAACACTAAGAAACAAAAACACTA
>NW_005187668.1:769895-770737 GCF_000239375.1 Pundamilia nyererei | reverse complement strand
AGGGTGTTGATGTCATTAGACCACACCCCTTCTCATTACAGAGATGCACATCACCTAATATGCTTAATTGGTAGTAGGCTTTCGAGCCTATACAGCTTGGGGTAAGACAACATGCATGAAGAGGATGATGTGGACAAAATACTCATTTGCCTAATAATTCTGCACTCCCTGTAGTTTTGGATCCGACACATCCAGTCACCCGCCTGTTCATCCAGGACGTCGACAGTCGCCTGCATCATCCAGGGCCAGAGAGGGTCTTCCCGGAGATTCGGCGCACTCATTGGATCCTGAGAGGCCAGGAAGCAGTTAGGCGTTTTCAAAGGACCTGTCTTGAGTGCCGCAGATGGAGAGCCCGACCAACTTTTCCCAAGATGGCGGACCTGCCAGTTGCGCGCCTCCGCCTTTACAAACCTGCCTTTTATTCGACAGGCGTGGACTGTTTTGGACCCTTTGAGGTGAAAATCGGGCACCATGTGGAGAAGAGGTGGGGCATCATCTTTAAGTGCCTAACTATCAGAGCGGTCCACCTTGATGTCCTAACCTCCATCGATACAGATGCCTTCCTAATGGCACTTTGACGTTTCATTGCCAGAAGAGGAACTCCAGCTGAGCTGTACTCAGACCAAGGGACCAACTTCCGTGGGGGAGAAAGGGAACTCCAAGCAGCTTTTGCAGCCATGACCTCTGACCTGCAGAAGCTCCTGGCTCCCCATAAGATTGTCTTCCACTTCAATCCACCAGCGGCTCCTCAATTCGGGGGGAGTGTGGGAGCGGGAGATTAGGTCTGTCAAGATGGCACTCTACACTACAGTAGGATCCCAACCCCTTCAAGAAGAGGTCCT
>NW_005187668.1:764183-769480 GCF_000239375.1 Pundamilia nyererei | reverse complement strand
TGCCTGCCCTCCCGGACGAAGACAAAGGACAATCACCGTGACTTTGTTTGTAAAATTGCCTTTTGTTGTGAGCAAATGTACTTCATACATTTGGGGGCGGCTGTACAAAAGGCCCCGTAGTTATGGTTTTATTCTGTTCAGTTGTTAGTTCACCTGTAGTTTTTAGAGTGGCCAGTAGAGGTTACCCCGCCGCTTTGTATGAGAGAGACTATGTCCAGGGAGAAACCTGGGCAAAGCACCTGAGCTTTTCTGCTCCAGATTACTGGCAGAGAATTGGTTATTCCGTGAGAAGTGTGCGTTAATGAGCAACAGACCACACACACACACACCCATGCCCACGCACCTAAACCTGTATGCAATACCTGCTCCTCTGACAATCCCTGTTACCTTCAACTGTGTGAAGTCAATACAAGAGTCTGCACTATCCTCGGTGTCTTCATTGTCTCCCTTCTGAATATTCATCCGGGCCTTGAGCAGTGTTCTGGCCGACACTCCGGGGAGTGGTAGCTGCAAACCTGAACTAGCACCTTACAGTCCTCCCAGTACAAGCTATCTACCCAACATAAACCAAAAATGAGAACACATAAAGGTACCAAACTGAAAACACTGGGTCAATGACCCAGGTACCCTAATACACTCAAGGAAAGATTCAGGATATTGTTTCAGAATATAGTTTCTCTCTGCTCCCCAGTTATAAGTTTGCCATTTTCCTCTGTCAAATAGCTCATGCTCAATAACTAACCCCACTTTCCCTGTGCTCTAGAGGTTCTGTGTCGTCCTGCCCTGGGAAACCACCAGCTCCCAAGTTTTCCCCAGTGACCCCTTTCCTGAGACCATTCGTCGCCCTGTACCATTCCCCTGTGTTGTATAGACTTGTAAACAGAGATGGGCAGTAACGCGTTACCTGTAATCCAATTACTTTTTTCAAGTAACGAGTAAAGTAAGGGATTACTATTGCAAAAACTGTAATTAGATTACAGTTACTTTGCCGTAGGAACGCTGCGTTACTGCGTTACTAAAACCGTGATTTTTTTTGCAAGAATGTCTCATGACAGTGACGTAAGCAAGTGCGACGTTCGTGACAACAGCTGTGTGCAGATCAACAATGGATCATATATCGAGTGCGGGAGAGAGTATGAGCGTGAAGCGTTTAAAGTGTGGAAGTACTGACCTTATTTTGAGTTTGATTCCATAAAAAGTGACAAAAACATTAGCGTCCATTAGCATTGTGCGTGGGAAGAAAACTTATTTTTACTGCAAAAAAATCCCCCCTAAACGTCCAAGCAAGCACCGAGTGCGCTACCACGTAATGGGAAACTCACAGAGAAACTCGCGGATTCTTCAACTGACTGCTGCGGCACACCTGCACCAGGATAAACCTCCGCCTACCCCGCTCCTGCTTTACAGGTGAAAATAGAGCAAAAGGACCGCTGAGTCTTTGACTTGATTTATTTTCTGCTGTGTTTTACTTGCATCTATTTGAAAGAGTGAGTGTAAACACACACGAAAAATTATTTAATACGCTGGAATGTGCAGAAAATAGGTTTAAATATTAAATAAATTTCTTCCAGTCAGAGAATGTTGCATATAATAAAAATTTTGCTTGATGCATAAAGTTAAAAGATTAAAACTAATAAAACAAGTTATAAAAAGGACTTTTCCATCACATTTTGTATGATGGATTATGCAGAAAAAGTAGAATTGGGCTGAAAGATCTATCGCTTTATTACCTATTCAGGTTGTAAATCGTGTTTTTAAAAAGTAACTAAGTAACTAAGTAATTAATTACTTTTTAAAATAAGTAATCAGTAAAGTAACTGGATTACTTTTTGGGGGAAGTAATCAGTAATTAGTTACTGATTACTTTTTTCAAGTAACTTGACCAACACTGGTTGTAAATAGTAGTTATCGCACTAACTGCAAATTCGTTTCACTGTACTTGAACCATGCTGTCGCTGTTTCACCAAATAAATCACTTGTGTTAATTCTGAGCTTACTGCATCTGCGTTTGACTCTTTCCCTTCCATGCTGGCCACAGGCCATCGTGACAGGATGTCTCATCTGAAGGCTAAGCTTCTGCTAGTCTAGCTCTTAGGGTCACTGAGGCATGCAAACCCCCTTGACCACCTTAATATGTCAATCACTCATGGGCAAAACTGAAAAATAAAACAAAAAATAATAATAATGAAATGCTACTCATCAGATTAAAACAAGTAACAACATGTCATTTACCTTAATGGATTGCCTATAGCAGATATATTCTAACCCAAAAATAACACTTCTCACTATTGCCAATAATAAGAAAACTAAAAAGGGTAGGCCAAATTATTTTTTTTTAAAAAGTCACTCACCAAGACTTTAAAAATAAAACTGCAAAATAGAATTTAAAAAAATAAAATATCTATCTAGATCTTTACAGCCAACATTTTTTTTTATCTTAATTGGATAGACTAATTCTCAAATAAATTTGAAAAATGAAGTAAGAATAAAATGAGACCTCTCAAAATAGCCAGTATTTACAAAATTGCAAAAAGGGTTAGCATAGTAATAAAAAAAAAGAAATTATGAAATCATGTCTTTTCCTACAATTCTCAAACTAATTTGCAGAACACAGCAGATTTAGAACAGAACATTTTAATTTCTTCTTCCTCTTTTGTCTTGTTTAAGGCTTTTTTGTTTTGCAGGGCCTGAACAGCTCCATGGTCCTTTTGTCTGGGTGAGTTCTGAGGCTTTCTGTGTTGTTGGGGTCTCCACACCTGGGCGGAGTCCCCTCACTTCCACAGACTGGCACCTGTGAGTAATTAATAATGAATTAGTAATTATTGTCTTTCTCTGCTCACAGTAAACATCCAGATGTTGTTACTCTACATTGCCATAACTTGCCTTTGTTCACTGATCTACCCGCAACTTCTGTGTCGGGTCTAAACTCAGACCTCGCTGACTCAGAGACTTATTCCCATGAAGGAAAAAAAGCAGGGCAACAGCGGTCGATCTACAGTATTTTACTTGTGCAAGGGAGGCCTCGTCGGTATCTTAGGAACGCACTTCAAATCCTACCACAAAATGGCTCCGACTCTGGCCTCCGCTCGCTGCCTTTTATTGAAAAAATTGTTACAATAAACAATAGTTTACAATAGTTTACTCAAGCACCTCCCCTTGTAAAACCCCCTTTGGTTACAAAGACAAGGCACTGTGTGTGTGCGCACGTGTAAGCATGTGTGCAAGAATGTGTGTGTATGTGGTGGTGTGTGTGGGGGTGTCTCTCTCTGTGTGCGTGACTTCCTGATCACAACATCCTTAGTCATAAAGGGGTAATCTCCCCCACACCCAATATATGGTTCAATTCCTGTATTGGTTCACCATACACAACACAGTGAAGTCATAAAAGGGCAGGAAGCTTACCAAACATCAAACAAACCTTCACAAGGGATGTGCTTGTGATAAAACACTACAGCCTCCCCCGCAACCTCGACGCGCTGGGGAGGGGGCCAAAGGAATGCCTTTGATCACAGAGTTTGAAACAATGTAGAGATGGTAAGCATAAAAATGACATTTAACAATTCACTTTAACATTTCCCTCCTGTTTTGTTATTTTTATGCTCCAAATTATTCCCGTGTAGTATGTTCTCAGCCATGCACCACTTGCTTGACATTTTCAGCGCAGGCGTCATTTATACACAGGCTTCTGTCATGTCATTAATTTCATTAATTTCAAATTGTTGCAAAAGTACATAATTAACAAATGTATTAGAAATCATTTTAGTTAGCATTGATCTTATACAAGGTAAAATGCATCATATACATAAACAAATCAATGTCAACAGTCCAAAAACAGGAGTTAATATTTTCAAAAGAAGATGCCACCAAGGACCAGACATTAACCAAGCTATCCAGCTTTGTGGTGTATCTCCTCCTGGTGTGCGATTCATCATGTATTTCTGCAATGTGGTTAAATTCTGCAGTGCTTCATAAATGTCTCCTTCACTTGTATATCTATCTGGTATGAACATACAACATGTTTCTCCTATCAATTTGCATACTCCTCCGTGCGATGCAGTTATCAAGTCCAAAGTCAGTCTGTTTTGCAATACCATTGTCCTTATGGCCCTTTGCTCCTCTGCTAAGGCTGTCCCAAGGGTCTGGGTCCAATTTATATGTCTCAGTAGTGCATATCTGTTGATTTCTACAACTTCCAACTTTCCCGACCCCGATCCATGGGAACAATCCTTGTAGGAACTTGGCTCTGGGTCCTATAGCTATAGTTTTTAATATTATTAACTAAAGGAAGCATATGTATTTCATAAAATGTAACATCTTGCAAAATGCAAAATACAACTTTTACCGTTCCTTCAAAGCCACTTTTAAAATTATTAAATTTAAAAACAAATTATTTCAGAAAAACATTCTCACTTTAATCACACAGTTGCTGTGTATATTCTGCCAGTTTGACAAATTAGAAAGAAGCATTTAGGCTCATACACACAAAAAAGACAAATGACGCGCAAACTGAAGTTCACAAAAAACTCAAATGCAGACATAAGTCTGAATGACACAAAACAGGAGACAATTGTCATTCATTTGATTTTAGAAATGTAAGTCATTGTTCACTCTTTTTTGTAGCATTAAATGCTAAATGAAAAGGGTGTGGGACATGTACTTATGCCATGATTTTTTTCATAAGAACAAACAGCATGTTTGGACTTCAAAAAATCACCCAGTCTTGAGGTCACCTGTTCAGCATATAATTCAGTTATATATGTCTGTGAATGTTCTCAGTCATCCAGGTCATCATAGTCTAAGGAGCTTCGAAAGTGTCTGGATTTCTTTAAGATGAGGAGTGAAAGAAGCCATCTATGTGCATGGTGAACAACCCAACCATCTTTGAACAAAGGCGGTGGTTTACAGCACCAACTGTCTGCCATCTGTAATCCAGTTTTTAGATCCCTTCCCAGACACCTTAACACCCACTCAATGCTGGACCATTTGACCTCAGTACATCGCATGATAGGGTGGGGCTAGGTTTCACAATGGGTTCCCCTGAGACCTTGGTTGATTGTGACCTTACTCTGTTACAAGTTTTTTTGTATAGCACAATTCAACAACAAGGTGATTCAAAGTGCTTTACAGAGACATTAGAAACAAAAACAAATAAAAAGCATGATTTAAAACTGATTAAAACAAGCAAACAAACAAACTAACTAATTTACAAACAAACAAAACAGTATATAAAATCAAAACATAAAATCAGAACAGTAGATAAAATCAGTAGTTAAATGTAAGTTTTGAAATTTAAGCTT
>NW_005187668.1:757985-762654 GCF_000239375.1 Pundamilia nyererei | reverse complement strand
TGTGTCCTCTATTATGTGTGGCCTCTGTTACATGCTGAGTCAGCCCAAAGTTGCCCAGAGTGTTACTCAGGTCTTTAGTCCCTTTGTCCTGAGGGTTGTCCACATGGATGTTAAAATCCCCAACAATAATTACACAGTCGAAATCAACACAGATCACAGACAGCAGTTCACTGTCATTAAAAGGTCATTAAAAAAGTCTGTGCAGTATTTGGGAGGCCTGTAAACATTAAGAAACACAACTTTGGATGGGGCCTTCAGCTGTAAAGCCACATATTCAAAAGACTGAAGAAGCTTCTTGGATTAGAGGTGCAACTCCAGATGCTTTTCTTTTCAAGCTCTTAGAATTTAGTCATATAGTTTTTTAATGTAAACATTTGACAATATATTTTAGTACACCTGGCAAAGAGGAAAAAAATGAGTGAAGAAGAGTAATTAAAAAAATGTAAGTAATCAAGACAAAGGCACTTGCAGAGACACTAAAGGAAATCATTCTCATTCCATTTTCAGAAAACTATGATTGTTTTCTCATTTTTTCTTTTGTTGTACTTTGTCTTTTTCATAGAAACAAAAACAATCTATGTTGTTTACAGAAGGCTAGGGTAATTTCTACTGCCACTATGATTTGACAAAAGAGGAAATAATTCTCTGAATTTCGATGCTGTAAAAATCTAAACAAATCCAGTCCTGCTTGCCTTGTTTCTCCTGGCAGAACACCAGTGCTACGTATTTTACGTTTGCCTACTGTGCTGGAGTTGTCACCGCTGCCGGGGTGAGCCATGTGGAAATTATTAAAGGACTCAAGATGCAAGCACTACTGATGTGAGGGAGCTTTATTTAAAGAGTGAACATACAACAAAGGTGAGAGTGGCAAAAACAGAACTGAAAACCTAAACTGGGAAAACAAAACAAAAACAAACCTGAAATCTTGAGATATGAAACATCGCTAAAGGGAGATGTAGAAAGATGCAGGGAAACCACACAGACAAACCAGCAACACACACCAGAAAACACAGGGGTTAAATACACACAGGGCAATCAGGGAATGGGAGACAGGAGGGAGACACAACTGGGGGAAATCAGAGCTGACGAGAGTGAGGGAAGTAAAACAGAATGCAATAACCTGAGACACTGACCTTTAAAATAAAACAGGAACTCACACATGCAAACACACAGACTAAGAAACACAGACTTTACACAGAGGAACACACAGGCAGGAATGACTAAACACTTAACTGAGGAAGAACAGAACCAAAAACCAAAGAGCTAGAAAACCACAACCAAAATACATCACAATAATAGAAAACAAAACGCTGGGTCAAAAGACCCAGGACTATGACAGGAGTGCTGTCTTATAGTTGAGATTATTTGCAAATAGACATTTTTTAAAAAGGAACAAATATAAATGCATCAATATACACAGCTTGTGTTATACGGCTGGTTATGGATATACATTTAAAAAAGTAACACTAGGGCTGCTCAATTAATCGAATTTTAATCACAATTACGATCTGGGCTTTCAACGATCATTAAAAATGACTGAGCCGATAATTCGCTCCTCCCTCGTGCTTTACTCTCGCACTGCTCCGTGTGGCAAATCGAGCGCACCTCTCTGCATTTCGAACACGTGTCACAACAATTAAGAGCAGCGGTCCGCGACCTTTTTTGCGCCACGGACCGGATTATGCCCAACAATATTTTCATGGACCGGCCTTTAAGGTGTCACGGATAAACACAACAAAATAAAACTTGTACCGGTACCGAAAAAAAGAAAATTTATTCATAACACAAAAGACCAAGGAAAACCGAGTAAACGATAAAAACGATAACAAAATAACGCTCAAAACCGATAAAAACCCTGAAAAATATACATTTCACACCTGAGCCTCAATTCTCGCGGCCCGGTACCAAACGACTCACGGACCGGTACCGGTCCGAGGCCCGGGGGTTGGGGACCGCTGATTAAGAGGACCCGAGGGAAGCTCAGAAAGCTAAGCAGAAGTTATTTGGAGAGGAGAGTGACTGCCGTTGGTTGAAAAGAGAGGTAAAAAAAACTTCAGTGGTGTGGAAACATTATGGGTTCGCGGAGTCAGACATGGATCAAGTAGACACAGTGTGTAAACTTTGCTACAGGGTCGTAGCTGCACCACAGAGCAACACTGCAAAGTTTACTAAACATAGATGTTTACATTTTTCATTTATTTTTATATTGCAAACATTTGCACTGTTATCAGTATTTGCACACTATTTTATATTATTTTTTGACAGTCTTTAAAGTCATTATTCAATACATTGTTATTGTTAAATAAATATCGTGAAATAATCGAGATTTCAATTTCAGTGAAAATAATCATGATTATCATTTTTGCCATAATCGAGCAGCCCTAAGTAACACTACTACAAATTGCTATTCTAGATTGAAAAGTAAAGACTACTATTACTACAAATATTGCCATGACCTGGATGACTTAGTCGGTCAAACAATGATTTTAATGAACACACACGTGGGGAGATGAACACTGCACACAGACAGCATCGATCCCCGCCCAATAATAAACAAGCAGTGTTTTTTATAACATCAGGGTATTATTTATGACGCCCCCTCATGTGTCAAAGCAGATACAATACATGCATAAGTTTCAAAACCACAAATGTTCTGTTGACGACTTTTGACACATTTAATAGGGCATCTTCTTCGTCTCGAGGCCAGGTGCTTCCTATTAATCTTCTAACTCTCGCTTATCTCCTGGAACAAACTGTCCCTTATGTAAACATAATCTTACAGTTACACGGTTTTGCAAACCATTATTTGAACTCTTACCTAAACATGAGTCTAACTACTGTTTGTGTGTGTGTGTGTGTGTGTGTGTGTGTGTGTGTGTGTGTGTGTGTGTGTGTGTGTGTGTGTGTGTGTGTCTCGACCTCAAAATGCACTTGGCCTCACCTTGCCCGTTGACGCTTCTGACCTTTTCCCAGACAGAAGCTCTCTGTGATAGGTGTAATCATCTTAACTAAGAACATGTGTAATCTATTGAATAAATGCTTTGATGAAATGATAATTAATGTGATGGTAATGATAATGGTTATGAATAGTAGCAGTAAAATATTTCCCTGATCTCCACAATAGCTATTGAATAACAAGAATAACCATAATCTCAAATAAAAACACCCTGCATGAAAATCAACCCTCTTTGTTGTCCCTTTATAGATGCACAAAACACACACAACAAGAGCCAACATAAAAAAAACAAAAAAACAAAAAAACATGACGTGCATAGGGCAGGGGTGTGTGTGCCTGTGACACACACGCAGACCCGATACAAAGAATATCTTATGTTTGATTTTCAACATGCTATTATTAAGATATAAATGGGTTTTCCCACAATAAGAGAGGGTGCGGCAAAGTCATCAAAAAGCAGAACTGTGCTGTTTGGGAAACAGTCCTGTGTTTCCTATTGTTTAACCTATTACACTAAATACTGTCAAAAATGTTAAGCTTTTATTAGAGTCACAGTTTCATCTGTACTTGGTGATGTGTCAAAGTAACACATTATTAGCAGACTGAACAAATTGCAAAATATACTTTTCAATTTATGAAAAATAAAACAAATGTTTGAGCTAAAATATACTTAACTAGAGCAATCAAGTAAAAGCGCAGTTCCTTCACTGTACAAATGTTAATGTGATACTCAAGGTAAGACTGCTGCCACACCTGCTCCTGCAGCAGTTTAAAGCATCTGTCTGATTAACTTCCCTGAACACACCGGTTACCTGGTTTATCAACATTGCAGATTAGCAGGAACAACAAAAGTACAAGTGAGCCAAACTTTTGCAATAAAAAAGTGTGGGTATATCAGTCCTTCATTTTTTTAAGGCGGCCAGCCTTTAAATATAAGGTTTGGCTGTTTGTATCTCAGTCACAGATTTGCATTGATTATGGCTTTAACTACATGTAGACAGAAAAGCTTCAATGGTTAGTGCTTCTTATAGCCAAAACTTTGTTTGCTGTGCTAAGCCTTTAGAAAAGAGCAATGGGGAATAAATGCATCATTTAAAAGATAGATGCAGCAATATCTCCCTAAACTGACAGTGTTTCCAAACTCTAGCTTAAATTGTCAAAAGGTTTTGAGGGGTAATTCATGTAGTGTGAGGTAGAAAATATCTCACCATGACTATTCATTCCATACTCTCTGCCAGCTTTTATCAACAGGTATTCATGGACTCATCTTACTTTAGTGAATAAAGAAAAGCTAAAGATGTATGTTTAGCAAAAATAGAAAAGGGTCAGTGACGCATCATAGTTTTTCATTTATAATTTGTATAAAAAGCGGTTGCATACCCTTTTTTGTTTAAATGTGCAATTGAACAAGGGTGTGGTAACGTGCACTAGCAGAATGATTTGACAAAAGAGGAGATGAGCGTCTGATGTTCATGCTGTAAAAATATAAACACACCCAATCCTAAGCTCACCTGTTCAGTATATAAAGTGTAGGAGTGCTCCTGAGATTTAGTATCACAGTCCAGGGAAACTAATCTGCAAAACTGAAATGTTCATCACAATGAAGTTGACTACTCTGATTCTCCTCTGGGCACACTCCAGCACAGGTAACTGGACTTTTCTTATTATTTAGGATCTATCAGTAGGAAAATCGATTAATGCATGTGATGACCC
>NW_005187668.1:752157-755757 GCF_000239375.1 Pundamilia nyererei | reverse complement strand
TGTACCTCTGGTGCAAATTACTGACCTCTGTCATCATTTTAGGTGGGGGAACTTGCACAATCGGTGGCTGACTAAATACTTTTTTGCCCCACTGTATGTACTTTTCATCAACATTAATGAACCACACTGTGAATTTGCAGCTACCTCATCTGGAAATACAACAACAGAAATCTACAAGGCATGTGCATCTTCCTCCCTGTGTCCAGCTACGGGCTCTCAGACATTTTCAGTCGACCTGGGTGTTCAAAGTGCTCTTGCATCTGCCACGTGCTGCAACACAGATAACTGCAACTCACAAACTCTGGCTGGTAAGCACAAATCAATAAGTGTTTTATTAAAGACACAATAACAGAAAGAGATAAGAAACAATATTCTGATATCTGCTGAAATGTTCTCTGTTGTGAATTGAAATTATGTTCTTTTCTGTTTCAGCTCCTGCTCCTCAGTCAAGTAACGGCCAGCTATGTAACATTTGTTCCAACCCTTTGTGCAACACTCCAATACAATGTCAAGGAGTGGAGGACCAATGCTTTCAATCAACGAGTGAGTCTTCATCATTTTTTTTCAAAAAAGATAATCTTAAAATTATTTTTTCTGCCTAAAATAACTTCAGCGAACATTCTTTTTATAAAAGGAATGTTGGTTGAATTTATTTTAACAGCCAATGGAAGAAATACTGATAAAAAGCCTTTTATCAGATAAAAAGCATTTTATCAGTATTTCTAAAAAAATATATTTTGAAGTTTAAATCTTTAAAGATGACCATCAACATTTGATCATTAATCACTTTATTAAATTTTACAGATTTGACTGCAACACAGATATTAGTTATTAGATTAGTTATATTAGATTAGTTAGCAAATAATCCCCAAACTGTTTTAAAAAATATTGTAATATTTCTAGTATGGAAGTATGGATTAATCTGACAGTTATTGTCATGACTAATTATTTGTTTAACACAGCAGCTGAAGAACTAAATAAATGTCCATCAAAACAAGAGCCAAGGAAAGAAAATACACACGAAAATATCAAGAGTAGCACTTTGATTTCTTGTTGATGGAAAAATCAGTTAACTGCTCTTATCAATTATACGTTCTTTTACCATTTGACATGTCTTATCACTTGCCAAGTGGCATTTAACTACAAATTAAACTAAATCGGTATATCAGCAAACAGATTTTTAAGATGTTTTGAGTAATGCTTTAAAAATAAAGCTATATCATGACATCATAACATAAAAATATCTGTAATTTTTCAAACTGTTTCACCTGCAGTGTACGACGGCACCAAGACTTTTCCAGCTTCTGGCTGTGCATCTACAAACTTGTGTGCAGCTGCTTCAGGCCTACATTTTCTACCTTTCATGCAGAATGTTGGTACCATAACAAGTGGACCAACCTATACTTCACCCACAACAACTGCAGCACCGACCACAGCAAGAACTGAGGCACCAACAACAACATCTGCTCCAAGCATGACAACAACGTCTCCAACCACAATAACAGCTGCTCCAACCACAATTACAACTGCTCAAATAACAAAAACAACTGATCCAACCACGACCGCAGCGGCATCAACCACAATCACAGCAGCACCAACCACAACAACTGTGTCCCCAACAAAAACAACAACAGGTGATGCAACTACGACATTTAAGGCACCCAGTACAACCGCGGTGGCATCAACCACAACAACAATTGTGCCAACCACTATAACAACTACTCAAACAACAACAACATCTGTTTCAACCACAACCGCAGTGGCACCAACCACAACTTCAACAGCACAAACCACAACAACTGTGTCACCAACAACAACAACAAGTGCTGCAACCACGACCGCAGTGGCACCAACAACAACCACAGCAGCACTAACCACTACAACAGTTACTCCGACAACGAACACAGCTGCACTACTTACAACTATTACACCACCAAGCACAACTGCAACAGCACAAACCACAACGACATCTAAGACACCAGCAACAATGTTGGTCGCATCAACCACATCAAACGTTGCTCCAACCACAATAACAACTGCTCCAACAACAACAGGTACTGCTCCTACTACAACTGCAGTGGCACAAACCACAACAACTGTGTCACCAACAACAACAAATGGTCCTGCAACTACAACATCTAAGGCACCAAGTACAACTGCCGGGACATCAACCACAACGACAGGTGCTCCAACCACTATAACAACTGCTCAAACAACAACAACAGCTGCTTCAACCACAACCATAACAACACCAACTACAACTGTTGTAGCACAAACCACAACAAGTGTGTCAACAGCGACGACAACAGTTGCTGCAACTACAACATCTAAGGCCCCAACTACAACCACAGCTGCATCAACCACAACAACAGCTGCTCCAACTACAACCCCAGCACACACCACAACAACTGTGTCACCAACAACAACAACAGGTGCTGCAACCACATCCACAGCGGCACCAACCACGACAGCAGCAGCTCCAACCACAACAACACTTACTCCGACAATGACAACAGCTGCACCACTTACAACTATTACAACACCAAGCACAACTGCAACAGCACAAACAGCAACAACTGTGTCACCAACAGCAAGTACGACATCTAAGACACCAGCAACAACGTTGGTCGCATCAACCACATCAAACGTTGCTCCAACCACAATAACAACTTCTCAAACAACAACAGCTGCTCCTACCACAACTGCAGTGGCACAAACCACAACAACTGTGTCATCAACAACAACAGGTCCTGCAACTACAACATCTAAGGCACCAAGTACAACTGCCGTGACATCAACCACAACGACAGGTGCTCCAACCACTATAACAACTGCTCAAACAACAACAAAGGCTGTTTCAACCACAACCACAGTGGCACCAACCACAACTGCAGCAGCACAAACCACAACAACTGTGTCACTAACAACGACAACAGGTGCTGCAACTACAACATCTAAGGCACAAACTACAACCACAGTGGCATCGATCACAACAGCAGCTGCTCCAGCTACAATTGCAACAGCACAAACCACAACAACTGTATCACCAACAACAACAACAGGTCCTGCAACCACGTCCTCAGCGGCACCAAACACAACAAAAGTTAGTCCGACAATGACAACAGTTGCACCACTTACAACTATTACAACACCAAGCACAACTACAACAGCACAAACCACAAAAACTGTGTCACCAACAACAACAGGTGCTGCAACTACGACATCTAAGGCACCAACTACAACCGCGGTGGCATCAACCACAACAACAGCTGCGCCAACCACTATAACAACTGCTCAAACAACAACAACAGCTGTTTCAACCACAACCGTAGTGGCACCAACCACAACTGCAGCAGCACAAACCACAACAACTGTGTCACCAACAACGACAACAAGTGCTGCAAGTACGACATCTAAGGTACCAGCAACAACGTTGGTCACATCAACCACATCAAATGTTGCTCCAACCACAATAACAACTGCTCAAACAACAACAGCTACTCCTACCACAACTGCAGTGGCACAAGCCACAACAACTGTGTCACCAACAACAACAGGTCCTGCAACTACAACATCTAAGGCACCAAGTACAACTGCCGT
>NW_005187668.1:750025-750907 GCF_000239375.1 Pundamilia nyererei | reverse complement strand
AGCACCAACCACAACTGCAACAGGACAAACCACAACAACTGTGTCACCAGCAACAACGACAACAGGTGCTGCAAGTACGACATCTAAGGTACCAGCAACAACGTTGGTCGCATCAACCACATCAAACGTTGCTCCAACCACAATAACAACTGCTCAAACAACAACAACAACTGCTCCTACCACAACCAAAACGACACCAACTACAACTGTTGTAGCACAAACCACAACAACTGTGTCAATAGCGACAACAACAGTTGCAGCAACTACAACATCTAAGGCACCAACTACAACCACAGCTGCATCAACCACAACACTATCTGCTCCAACTACAACGACAGCACACACCACAACAACTGTGTCACCACCAGCAACAGGTCCTGCAACTACAACATCTAAGGCACCAAGTACAACTGCCGTAACATCAGCCACAACAACAGGTGCTCCAACCACTATAACAACTGCTCAAACAACAACAACAGCTGCTCCTACCACAACCAAAAAAACACCAACTACAACTGTTGTAGCACAAACCACAACAAGTGTGTCAACAGCGATGACAACAGTTGCTGCAACTACAACATCTAAGGCACCAACTACAGCCACAGCTGCATCAACCACAACCATAGCTGCTTCAACTACAACCCCAGCACACACCACAACAACTGTGTCACCTCCAACAACAACAGGTGCTGCAACCACGACTGCAGCGGCACCTACTACAACCGCAGCAGCACCAACCACTACAACAGTTACTCCAACAATGACAACACCTGCACTACTTACATCACCAAGCACAACTGCAACAGCACAAACCACAACTGTGTCACCAATAGCAACAACAGGTGTTACAACTCTGACATCTAAAGCACCAACTACAACGGC
>NW_005187668.1:719752-733173 GCF_000239375.1 Pundamilia nyererei | reverse complement strand
AACTAAACTACAAAGCACAAACCTGAATGAGAACGAGCAGAGGAGAATGACGATGGACAGCAGGGAGAGCACACGGATATGACATGGTAGATACACAGATGACGCAGGGTGGAATACACAGGTGGTGGACACAGCTGGGAATAATCAACAAGACGAGACAAAGGTAAAACTGAACACACTCACATGAGACGCAGACCTTCACAATAAAACCGGAAACAAAACACACTTTACTAAGACAGACTAGACAGAGACAGACTTGAAATGACATATGAAACTAAACCCACATAAACAGAAACATGGAACTCTAATAATAGACATAAGCATTACCATAACACGACAAGAGAACAAGAACACAATCCCTGATGCAAACTTAAATCAAAACACAATAAACTCAAAATACTGGGTCCAACGGACCCAGAACCGTGACAAATACATTTTATTTGAGGGTGCCTTTCAAAAACCTAAGGTCACCTTAGAAAAGAACAAAATTAATAAAAGAAGCAATAGTCATAAAATACATGAAATAAGTTAAAATTGCAAAAACAGAACTTGACAACAGATAAAATCAGCACTAAAGCGAATAAGCCAGTTTGAACAGATGTGTTTTGAGCTGTGACTTAAATGCGGGAAGAGCGACTATATTTCTTATGGTTGGAGGAAGAGAGTTCCACAGCCGAGGAGCAGAGCAACTGAAGGCTCTGTTCCCCATAGTTGTAAGACGTACGGACGGAACAGTAAGATGAACAGCAGATGAGGATCTGAGAGGGTGGGTAATAGTGGTGATATGGAGCAGGTCACACAAAAAGGAAGGAGCAGATTTATGGATACACTTGTACGTGAGAAGTAAGATTTTAAAGGTTATCCTGGCTTCTACAGGCAACCAGTGAAGCTGCTGAAGAACTGGGGTAATATGAGCTCTTGACAGAGTACGAGTTATAACCCGCGCTGCGGAATTTTGAAGAAGTTGGAGTTTATGAAGGGAACTTTTAGAGAGACCAAATAAGAGGGAATTGCAGTAATCAATACGGGACGTAATAAGGCTATGGACAAGGATGGCAGCAGCATGGAGAGTAAGGAAGGGGCGGAGTCGGCTAATATTATATAAGTGGAAGTATGCAGACCGGGTTATATAATTAATGTGAGACTGGAATGAAAGAGTATTATCAAGTATGACACCCAAACTCTTAACCTGAGGGGAGGGAAGGGTGGGAGAACTTTCAATGTTAATGGAAAAACTGTGGGATTTGGATAAGATAGAGGCTGTACCAACAAGTAAAACTTCTGTTTTATTACTGTTAAGTTTAAAGAAATTGGAGGAGAACCAGGATCTAATCTCGATAAGACAGTTTGAGAGGGAGGTAGGTGGGAGGGATGAATTGGGTTTAGAAGAAATGTAGAGCTGGGTGTCATCAGCATAACAGTGAAAATGTGTATTATATTTTCAGAATATATGACCAATAGTTAGCATGTAAATAATGAATAAAAGAGGCCCTAATACTGAACCCTGGGGCACACCAGCAGAAACAGGTTGGAGACTTGAAGAGTGGGATTTAAATTGGATAAACTGAATGCGGTCTGAGAGATAGGAGGTGAACCAGGCAAGGGGGGTGTGACTAATGCCAATGGACGCTAACTGGTTCAGGAGGATATTGTGAGAAATGGTATCAAACGCTGCACTAAGATCAAGAAGGATGAGGATGGATAGGAGACCAGAATCAGCTGCCATCAGAAGGTCATTGGTAATTCTTAACAGAGCAGTTTCTGTGCTATGATTGGGGCGGAAACCAGACTGTAATTGTTCATAGAGATTATGGTTATTGAGGTGTAAGTGAAGCTGGGAGGCGACAACTTTTTCAAGAATTTTTGAAATAAAGGGGAGATTTGATATAGGGTGAAGATTATCAAAGTTATTGGGGCCTGCACCAGGCTTTTTGGGAGTTGGAATAACAGAAGCCTTTTTCAGAGATGAAGGAACGATTCCAGTGTTGAGGGAGGAATGGATAATACTGGTTATGAGAGGCGCTAACAAGGGAATACAGGTTTTAACTAACACAGTGGGAAGAGGGTCAAGGTGACAAGTGGATGATTTAGATTTTATAATAAGATTAGATACCTCAGTTATGGAGGGAAGAGTGAAGCTTGAAAATAACTGACAGGAAGACAGTGGGGGAAACAGGAAATTAAGAAGCTCCTGCAGAGTTAAGTTGACGGTGGATATCTGAGATTTTATGGGTGAAAAAAGATAAGAGAATTACAAAAGTCAGCAGAATACATATGGAAGGGGAATATGACTGGAGGTTTTGTAATTTTACTGAACAATGAAAAGAGAGACCTGTAGTTATCTTCATTAGAACTGATTAAACCAGAGTAGTATGAGTATTTGGCTGAAACAATGCAGCCCTTAGAGAACAAAACATGATCATTATACATTTCTTTATGTATAGTAAGTCCAGTTTTCATGAATAGACGTTCGAGTTGGCGTCCTTTAGCTTTAAGATGACGCAGGTTGGGGGTAAACCATGGTGCTGAACGGGAAAATGAGACAGTTCGATGTTTAAGGGGAGCAAATATGTTAAGAAGGTTATGGAGGTTGACATTATAATGAGAAACAAGTTCATGAGGAGTTGAGGAGCTGTGGATAGATGGAAGGTCATGGATGGCAGATGAAAAAACAGCTGGGTTAATATTACTAATTTTCCTAAAAGTGATATTACGAGGAGTACAGGTTTTGAAAGTGGTTATGTTTGCATTAAAAGAAATAAACATGTGATCAGACTGGGGAAACAATGTGTCTTTACAATGTGAAGGGGTAATACCACAACAACAGAGCAAATCCAAGATATGTCCTTTAGAATGAGTAGAAAACTTTATGTATTGTAGAAGCCCAAAACTTTCCAGGCAGGGGGTAAAATCTCTGGAAAGAGGGATTTTGTCACTGTCCATATGAATATTGAAGTCACCAACAATTATCAGATTTAGAGAAAGTATAGAGAAATGAGTGAGTAGAGCAGCAAATTCATTTAAAAACTCCTTATTTGGCTTAGGTGGCCGATATACATATACTGGTGGGGATAGATCCAGGGAGCTGTAATGCAATGTTTTCAAATGAATGGGAGAGAGGGGCAGAGACAGGGAGAACTTTCCAGTGCTTCCGGTGAATTATCGCGAGACCCACGCCCCTCCCCGAGTTGCGAGGTTGACAGGTATAAACAAACTCAGATGGAATGGAGTTATTGAGAGAAACAAAATCATTGGGCTGTTGCCACGTTTCAGTCAGGCAAAGAAAATCCAACTTACGATCGGAGATCCTGGATGAGATGTCCCTTACCAGTGAGGGAGCGGATGTTTAATAGACTGAAGTTGATACTGGAGTTACCTTTCCTGACAGGCTGTTGTGACTGATACACAGTCACAACAGCCTGGCATCTCCTCCTCATGCTGGTTACCAGCTTGGTCACACACTGGTGTGGGTTGGCATCCCATTTTTCAACCAGCATTTGTCACAAGTCATTGAAAGTGATTGTGCTGGTCACTGTGAAACAAACAACACTCACGCTGATTCCACAAGTGCACAATGAGGTTTTAGTCAGAACTGCATGTGTGACATTCCATCCACTCCACTCCTAAATTATGGGTGTAATCTGTAGTATCTAGCTCCGTGGGTTGGGAATGTATCCTCTTGATTGTGGTTGGGTATTCTGTTTCCTCTGGCACTCCTCACTGTGTTGACTCAGATAAGCACTTGAAAAATCCGAAATAGTCTCATCATTTACTTTGTTAAAACAATGTATTCTGTTAATAGTCATTACAGTTAACGTAGGTAAGTACATCAAGTCAAGCAAATGTACTTTAGTAGTAGTTTAACTAATTTACCATTTAACTAAAGTACATACAGTTTGAACACTCACCAATAGCCAAGAGCCTTCACAGTGACACTAAAAGCGAAGTGGAGATTGGTAACTACATTCTAATGGGGAAATATCAGATCAGGTCTGTAACATCAAAATCTATGCTTTAACCTTAAAGCTATTTCATTCTCACCACACAGGGATATCATTTAGCATATTTATTTCTAAACAAACAAACATACATTCAGCCTAATGGTATAGTATTAAAAAAATACGATTATTCTTTACATGTTTATATAAAACAGGTAATACTTGTGCCGCTTCAGATACAAAAAATTGGCACCTATAAATTTAAACATCAAATACTTGCATATATTTCAGTTTTTCAAACAGGGGGAATTTCATCTCAGGTGCCCATAATACCTACACCAACAAGTAAAATGACTGAAATAGGGACATAATTAGGAAGAGAGAGATTCGAGAATTCAGGTTAAATGAATGGCTACTTTGACCTTGAGCCACTGCTAATAGCTAAAGTGTAGCTTTTAATCATTGTCACATGTTCCGATGCATTTAAGAACTGGCTGAACATAACTGTACCAGCCTGATTAAATCTGCTTCAAAGTGAGTATACCCCTAAAGTAAAATGTCCAAATTGTGCCCAGTTTGTCATTTCCCTTCCAGGAGTCATGTGACACGTTAGTTTTACAAGGTCTCAGGTACAGATAAAGAACAGGTGTGTTGAATTTGATGTTATTGCTCTCACACTCTCTCACTGGTCACTGGAAGTTTATCATGCCACATCATAGGAAAGTATTCTCTGAGGATCTGATAAAAAGAATCGTTATTGTACATAAAGATAGCCTAAGCTATAAGAAAATTGCCAACACCATGAAAATGAGCTGCAGCATGGTGGTCAAGACCATACAGCAGTTTAACAGCACAGGTTCCAGTCAGAACCTAACATAACTTCGCCATGGTTGACCAAAGAAGTTGAGTGCACATGCTTCGCATCATAGAGGTTGTCTTTTGAAAATAGATGTATGATTGCTGCCAGCATTGCTGCAGAGGTTGGAGGTGTGAAGGGTCAGCCTGTCAGTGCTCAGACCATACGCTCCGCACAATGCATCAAACGGCTGTCGTCCCAGAAGGAAGCCTCTTCTAAAGATAATGCACAAGAAAGCCCGCAAACATTTTGCTAAAGACAAGCAGACTAAGGACATGTATTACCTGTGGTCTGATGAGACCAAGATAAACTTATTTGGTTCAGATGGTGTCAAGGGTGTGTGGCGGCATCCAGGTGAGGAGTACAAAGGCAAGTGTGTCTTGCCTACAGTCAAGCATGGTGGTGGAATGTCATTGTTTGGGGCTGCAGTAACTAGCATCTTATGCTTTCCCCCTTATGGTTTCTAGCAAGGATGAGCAGTTGGGTGTTGGGGAAAGCCATGTTCATTAGCTAATCGGTACAAATAAATGATTTTTGACTACAGAACTCACTATGAGCTTGAATGCTGATTAAAGTCAGTTCTGTAGTTCAAACATTAGCTCTACTGCTAATGTCTGAACATTAGCAGTAGAGCTCCACGACTGGAGAACTGGACAGGTCTTTCGGGAACTGTATTAAACTGGTTCAAAACATACTTAGAAAACAGGAAATACTTTGTATCAATAGGTAACTTCACATCTGAGCAGACAAGTATCAGATGTGGAGTTCCCCAAGGTTCCATCTTGGGACCCTTTCTGTTTAACATTTACATGCTCCCATTGGCACAGATTATAAAGAACAACAAAATAAACTATCATAGCTATGCAGATGACACACAAATATATGTCACAATGTCACCAGGAGACCAAGGCCCTGTACAGGCTCTTGGTAAATGCATTGAGGAAATTAATGACTGGTTGTGCCACAATTTTCTCCAGCTAAACAAAAACAAAACTGAGGTAATAGTCTTTGGTGCCAAAGAAAAACGATTACAGGTCACCAGAGAACTTCAATCTATACACCTAAAAACCACAAACCAGGTGAGAAATTTGGGTGTAGTGATGGATGCAGACCTAAACTTAGAAAAACACATTAAGACAATAACAAAGTCAGCTTACTATTACCTCAAGAATATTTCAAGGATAAAAGATCTGATGTCTCAACAGGACCTGGAAAAACTAGTCCATGCATTCATCTTTAGTAGGCTTGATTACTGTAACAGCAATGTCCAAGCATGGCGCAGTTTAAAAAGCGGTTTAAGGATATGGTTTTTACAGGGTACAGGGAAAGGTAGAGATTTGATAGGGTGTTCTTATCTAATATTTTCATGTGTGTGCGGGTGCACGGGTATGTTGGTATGGGTATATATATATTTTTGTAGGTTGTGTATCCTTGAGGTGAAAATGTGTATATGTGCGTATGTGTATATACGTATGTATGGATAGACAGAAACATATATGTATATATTAAAAAAAAAAAAAAAAAATTTACACATGACATATAATGTAATTGCAAGGAGGTATTTTTGTAGTCTATATACTATATAGTGGAAAAGGGGTGGGATTAAATAAGCTTATGCTTCTTCCTGCTCCTTTTTGAACATGAACTTTATTTGGAGTTGTGGTTGCTCGTTTTCCTTTTGTTTTGCTTTGTTCATTTGTCTCTTTTAATTCTATTTTGTTGTACTTTTTCAACATGTTCAAAATAAAGATTCAATCAATCAATCAATCAATCTTTACAGGTCTACCTAAAAAAATCAGTCAGACAACTACAGCTCATTCAGAACTCTGCTGCTCGAGTCCTCACTAAGACCAAAAAAGTGGACCACATCAGTCCAGCTCTGAGGTCTTTACACTGGGTGCCTGTCCGTCAGAGGATAGACTTTAAAGTTCTGATGCTGGTCTATAAAGCTCTGAATGGTTTAGGACCAAAATACATCAGTGACCTCCTGACCCAGTATGAACCTTCCAGACCCCTCAGGTCATCTGGATCCGGTTTTTTATCAGTTCCCAGAGTCAGAACCAGACACGGGGAAGCTGCATTCAGCTTTTATGCTCCTTATATCTGGAACAAACTCCCAGAAAGCCTCAGATCAGCTGAAACACTCAGTTTATTTAAATCCAGGTTGAAGACTCACCTGTTCTCAGCTGCATTTGAATAAAGCACCAAATCCACACTTTTAAGCTTAAATTTCAAAACTTACATTTAACTACTGATTTTATCTACTGTTCTGATTTTATGTTTTGATTTTATATACTGTTTTGTTTGTTTGTAAATTAGTTAGTTTGTTTGTTTGCTTGTTTTAATCAGTTTTAAATCATGCTTTTTATTTGTTTTTGTTTCTAATGTCTCTGTAAAGCACTTTGAATCACCTTGTTGTTGAATTGTGCTATACAAAAAAACTTGCCTTGCCTTGCCTTACTTCTCTAACTGCATTGAACTGAACTGAAGGATGTTTAGACCTGCAGCTGAAGATGAGGCACTGAAATGGTTTATTATGAGAAACACGGAAAGGTCACTAGGCTAATCGGTCACTAACTAACATTTCCTTATGTTAAACCCAAATAATTGTTTCAATTTAATAATTATATAGACTATCTCAGGGGTCCCCTATTAAAATAGCTGGAGGTCCACTACTTCCGCCATCCAATCAATCTGGGGTCCAAACATTTTAAATGAACCGACAAAAATATTTTTGTTCATTTCTGCTTAACATTTAATTAATAATATAGACATTTGTCTTGTAACTACTGATCAATTATTCATATGCCAATTAAATCATTTGCTGAACAGAAAAGAAGAGACCATGTACTATTTAACACTACTGGCTTGGAAGGAACTCTAAATATAACCAGAGCAAAGCATGGGAAGAATGACAATAAGAACAATAAAATGTAAGTAGAGGAAAGAAATTACAATGAAATTGTGGAAAATTTAGTACAGATTCAAGAGAAATTAAATTTTCTGTTACAGTACACTTAAACTTAGGTGTCAGAAGGATGAAAATTTCCATAACACATTTGGGAGCTTTGAATCTTACTAAGACGATCAAGTAAAGAAGTACAGTTGTAGCTGATCAATTTGGATAAACTCCAACACCACAAACACTGAGAGAAGGTTGTGAGACTTAAATTAGCATAGGTATCATTAGAGGCCAAATACAATTTTTATTCCAGTGTGTGCTTTTTAATACTGCAAGGATTTTTAGACATGCGAGCCAAAAGTACTGACGCATTTTGGAGCCAGCTTCGTGTAGCTATTTAAGGAATGTTTGGAACCTTTCTTTGGCCTGAGGGTTGCTGCTTGATCACACCTTATATTGCCTCAATCCCCAGTGTATTTGATCTTCTATTTCCTGTAGCGCCACCTTTTTAAAAAATTATTTATAGCTACAAACAAGACCTACCACAAATCGTTTTACTTCCTTAACACAAATGAATAAGCCATGGCTTTAGTGTAATGTTACCAAAGCAGTGACTCATTTTCTGCTCAAACCTGCCAGTTTCCCTGTGGTATTAACATTAAGTAGAGTCTTGAAGCGAAATGTGTTAAAGCTCTTCTTTCTTCTTCAAGATTATTTGCCGCACCATTTCAGCAATTTTAGGGCGAATTTCTTTGACAGAGACTTTTGGTCCCCATGCATCCACCACTTTGCCGTTAACGTCAATTAGATACTTCCAGAAATTCCAGTCAGGCTCCTTTCCAGATGCCTCTGTAAAAGATTAAATGACATAGATGTATGAATAACAGGTTCGTGTAAGCTTGTAACCTTTTAAAAAAACATTATTTGTTTTAAGTTTTGCTTCAAAGGTTTCTATTTTTCCCCTCTCTTTTTTCTACACCGCACACGACTGCTCTCTCATACCCCCCCCCCCCCCCAAAAGAGGCAGTTACTCACCAAGAAGGTACTTGTAGACATTGTTGGCTCCAGTGCCAACAACAGCAATTTTGCTGAACAGAGGAAAGGAGACTCCGTAGACTCTGCGCACAAAGCTGTCAATCTCCTTGTCACTGCCAGGCTCCTGCTGTCCAAATTGGTTACAGGGGAAGGCTAGCACATTGAAGTGATATGGACCAAAGTCCCGCTGGAGCTGCTGCAGTTGATTGTAGTGTTCCTCAGTGAAGCCACATTCACTAGCTACGTTTACCACCAGGGAAACCTAAAGCCACCAGAAAACACTGTAAAAACACCACAAAAGCTTTCCTAGCTTAATATGTGTCAGTATATATGTTTCTTTAAACATGCATAATTAAATGAACTACTTGCAGTTTTATTTGCATGTAGTTCACATAAAGTTGGCAACCACTGGATTGAATCACCCCACTGTACAGTATATGTTGGATCTATAAAGCTATATGTGTTAGTTAAAGGTTGCCATTGACCAATTTTACAAGGCTGCTGAGGATGACACATTCAGTGAAGAGGCCACCTGCTATAACTGAAACAGATATGGATATTTTTTCATTAATTTATGTTAAATAACGGTTACTTTCACTGAGACCATATCTGATGTAAAATTGTTTGTTTAGTTGTCTCTTTTTAGACTATTTTTGTCTTTATTGCACTGTGACAGTGAAGATGGACAGCAAAGTGGAGAAGGCACTAGGGCTGGGCGATATGACCCAAAATTCATATCTTGATATTTTTTAGCTGGATGGCGATATACGATATATATCTCGATATTTTTTTAAGCCATAAGGTAAGAAGAAAAAGAGAGTTCTTAGTCAAAGCTGTGTCCCAGATGTCACACAGGCACTTTTATTAACATACAGCGTAGATGTACATGAAGAAATTACTCAAAAATAACTTATCAGCATTTATTATATAATAATGCTCCATAAATAAAAGAAAACAATGATGTTTTTGTGCATAACAAAAAGTTCACAATTGTGCAGTCAAAATGTAAACTAAAAGACGCTGAGCATAACAAAGACAGATTTCACAGCTGCTCTTTTCCCAAGTTGTACTGCGTGACTGACAGCCTGGAGTTTGAAATCTGCTTTGTAACCGTGTCTCTTAACAGGTGCCATTTATGGTGCTTATACACACACAATACGGTAATATTACGTTGAAGCACAGTACGTATCACTCCGCGAGGCTCCGGAATACGGTAGCCTACTGCTCCGACAATCCATCAAGCGGTGCAGCTCCGTAGCTTTCCAAAGTGGAACTAAAACATTTCTTGACAGATTGCTGAGCGCCGTGTACCACATAAAATCGGTTCGCGGTCAGTAGGCACAACCAGAATTCTTACATACAGAAAATGAAAGGATTTTAGGCCATGCATGTCGTTAGCGCGGTTAGCTTGCTAACACGTTGACGCCGTCCAGCCTCACACACGGGGCGATCCGCGGTAACTCGTTAACGGAGATTTGCCATGTCCAGCTTGCCGTTGCCTGCAGGTGAAGCGATGGGGGAGGGGGAGTTGTGTTCAGTGAAGGAGAGGCGAGGCCCAGTAACGTTGCAGAGAGACAAAAGTGGACGAAAGAAAGGCAAACTTGCGACTCCACGAGTATAATTATAACATAACATATATTATATCGATATAAACGATATTGTCACATCTTATATCTCGTACGAAAATATATCGATTTTTTTTTTTTAAACTTGATATATCGCCCAGTCCTAGAAGGCTCACAGGCCAGACAAAGACTCCCCAGCCACAGCCCTAAAACATGACTGATCTAGAGCAGTGGACCCCAACCCTTGGGCCACGGACCAGTACCGGACCATGAGTCGTTTGGTTCCGGACTTGAGGCTTGGGTGTGAAATTTTTTTATGGTTTTTTTTGGTCTTTATCATTGTTTTTTATTGTTTTTATTGTTAACTCTGTTTCCCTGGGTGTTTTCCCGTGTGTTAAGAATTAATATATTTTTTTTTTTGGTACTGCTACTGGTTTTATTTTGTTGTATTTATCCACGACATCTTGCAGTCCGTGAAAATATTGTCGGACATAAACCATCCCGCAAAAAAGGTTGGGGACTGCTGCTCTAGAGGAGATCTGCACGGAGGAATAAGCCACAATAGCAGCAACAGTGTGTGAAAACCTTGAAGACTTGCAGAAAACATTTGGCCTCTGTCATTGCAAACAAAGGGTATGTAACAAAGTATTGAGATGAACTTTTATTATTGACCAAATACTTATTTTCCACCACAATCTGCAAAGAAATTCTTTAAAAATCAGACAATGTGATTTTCTGGATATTTTTTTCTCATTTTGTCTGTCATAGTTGAGGTATATCTATGATGAAAATTACAGGCCTCTGTCATCTTTTATATATATATATATATACACACACACACACACACACACATATTGCCCCACTGTGTACAGACAGACAGACAGGCTCCTTCTTCAAAAAAAGCAAAAGTGAAGTCTGGCCGTCCCACTGATTGACTAATTATTTGAACCACAGATAACTGTGATTTAGGCCTTTACATGTTACAGACGCCATTCACAGATACAGAGACTAATAAGTATCCTAATACACATTAATACATGTCACAGCTTCATACTTTAACTCGCAGTTAAACTACAGAAGATCATCACTGCAGAAGTATGGCTTCCTGAGAAAGCAGTGTGTAATCTTATCATCTAGTGACATCTGGTGTCAAGATAATACAATTGCAAGTCTGACATATATGACATGGGATACTGAAAATATCCACATCTCTAATAAATTAAGCTCTTTATGTGTCTGGTACCATATCTCAAAGACAGTTAATATGATTAACTTCAAACTTAGTGGGTGTAATGCTGAGAAGGTAGCGTATGGGGTCATTGGATGACTCCCATTTTTTGAATTAAAGTTACTGGTAGGGCTGCTGTTTTGGCAGTCCTTGATGCCTTTTATACAGTGGCCCTGAGAGGTCAAGAAAACACCAGCAAATAGAAATGCACCCCAAAATCACACAAAGCACAACTCTAGTTAAAATAAAACAAAACAAACAAAAAACTCGAACAAAATACAAGAAACCACAGTTACACTACAGTATGATCAAGGACTATAATCAGCATGCTGGAATCTGCGACAGTGGAGTGGGAGTTCATCCACAGAATGTGGATCTCACTGATGAAGCAGCTGGTGTTGATTTATTAGTCACAAAGTACAAAGTCACAAAGTGCCGATATCTTATTTTTATAACTTAATAATAATGTGTGACACACATGCATATAGAATGAGAAGAGGGTGTGAAAAGAGTGAGGTGAGGTGAGGTAGGATGGAGGAGGGGAGACGGAAAACACAATAACCCATTAAATGAGAGTGACTCTGTTCGACTGTTTTCAACTATGGGATGTGCACAAGGACATCAAGGGAAAATGGTTCAAGCAAGTCCTTGACATTATACTGCTGCAGATGTTATGTAGAAGTGCTTACCCTAATTATTAGGGTTATTTTTCTAATATTGGATGGTCTTTGCCTTGTAATATAAAGTGTCTTGAGGTGGCTTTTGTTGTGATTTAACACTATAAATACAACTGAACTGAAACTGAATATAACATTTTGAAGTGAGATGCAGTGAATAACTATCATGCTGTGCTACTGTTGTCTTCAACTGGTTCAAAGATCATCCATTTTTTGGACTCACTGAAAAAGAATGCAGGTTTTAAAGCATTTCCCACTGACTTCACTTTTTAGACTATAGCTTTGCTTGTCTTTGGTATCCAGTACGTATTACTGAACATCTTTGAATGTCAGTGTGTGAGCAAGTGTCTTATCTTAATGGTTGTTTGTCTAATCTACAAGGCAGCACAGCAGGTCCAGCAAAGTTCTCATGTGTAATGGAACACCAGTTTTCAGTCTTGCTTTTACATTTAATTATTCCTTGCTGACATGAAATGTAAATTGGAACTTTACGTACACTCAACCCATTTAGGCACTGTACTAGTTACAGTAACTCTTCCTTAAAAAGTGCACCGCTACAGCTCTGTGGTGTACAAACTGTGTTCATTCACCTGTAGTGTGTGAAAGATTTATAGTTTAATTTGTCTGTTTGTGTTTATGGTTAAAACAAAATCCAGAGAGTCTTTCACCTTATTACAAAAAGGATATCTTTTTGAAAGATACCGTCTATAACAGGGGTCACCAACACGGTGCCCGCGGGCACCAGGTCGCCCGCAAGTACCACATGAGTCGCCCGCGGGCCTGTTCTAAAAATAGCTCACCATAACAACTTACCAGTAAGCTGCATCTATTTTTATTTTTTCTTGCTATTTTTTTTTATCACAATTGCATTGGTGTTAATTTGTTAGAGATAATATATAAAAAAAAAGGGCAGCACACTGCGAGCGGAAAAGGCCCGCGAATTAAAGGCAGGTTTGAGCAAACAGCAGTCTTTTTTCACGAGACCGGTGAAAAACTCTCAAAAAGCAACCGAAGCCTCATTTTGAGCTACACATTTCATGATTAAGAAAAAGAAGGCATTTTTAGACGGGGAGGTTTTCAAAGAAGCAATGATGATAATTGCAAAAACTGTGCTTAAAGATGAGAAATATGGAAACGATGTAATCTCCACTCTCTCTGATGTCCAGCTGGGGGCAACTACAATTGTTAGAAGAGTGTCGGCTATGTCCGGGAACTTGGCC
>NW_005187668.1:716611-718246 GCF_000239375.1 Pundamilia nyererei | reverse complement strand
ATAATTAACATAATTAGTGTCCGTACATAGATGAATATCATTAATTATTAATGATAACACATAATTAAGTTAAACTGAGGAAATTTGTTATTTGAGAAGTGTGTGTCAAACTGGTAGCCCTTCACATTAATTTGTACCCAAGAAGTAGCTCTCACTTTCAAAAAGGTTGGTGACCCCTGGTCTATAATAATCATTTAAAGCTCCATGATTAAGAATTTGGAAGCAAATAAAGTCAAAGACAGCTAAGTCAAAAAAGATGCAGTTTGTCTTATTATTATCATTTTATATAAAGGTTGTCATATGTAATATACATCATTGTTGCATTATTACGTTTATTTATTTTTATTTAGGTGTATATCAACAGTTATTGTAATAACTGGGGTAAAAACCAAACTCATGTATGTTCCGTTACCTCTGATGACGGATAGAGTGAAGATAGAGTGAAGTCTTCAGACAGATTAGGGCTAACGCCGTCTGGTGATCCGTAACTTGTTTGAATGAAATCTCAGCACTTTCTGCAGCTTCAGGGGCTGCAGGCCTGCCACGTAGGCTATCCGGGCTACGTGACGGGACATCCCCACCAGCAGCCCACAATCAAACTGATTCTCATCACTGCTGTGTTAGTTACATCTACAAACAACATTTCATGGAGAGAAGTAAAAGAAAGAAAGAAGCCAACATTCCCATGCAACATTCATTCAAGCAAAGGGCTGGCGTGCCGAGAAACTGCGCTCTAACATCTGTAGTTTAAGCTGCTGTGAGTCGTACTTACCGAACCCCGATATTTCTCCAGAGATACCAGCTTACCCCTGCTATTCACAACTTTAAAAGTATAAAAGTCTTTCTGTTTGCTTTCAGCGAGGCTGAAGAAAGTCAGTAACACTGTGAGCACTGCAGGGAACATCTTTGCATTCAAACCACCAGCGGAACCAAGATAAACTCCTGCAGTCTTTCTCCGTCCGCCCCGCAGTCACCAGCAGTCTGCGCACCTCCTCTGCACTCAAGCTACACACAGCGATCAGCGTTTCCTGGGCAGGAAGCGCTTAACAAAAATAAAAGTCTTATTGGTCTTCGGTTGTATTCGGTATGAGCAGAAACTAGCAATTTAGCCTGTAAACTCGTGAGGAAAGTGTGTCTTGATGTCTCAGAATAACGGACCTGAGGCCCAGTTTAGGGTGCATTCCAGTTTTATTCAGGAAGGTTCCGTGAGAGCAGTGACGCAGAAGTATCTGTGTGGCGCCTTGGAGCAGTTCTAATTGTCCAAATACTACCAAATACTAAGGAAATAGTTGCTTTATCGCCACTTTTAGTATAAACTGGGATCATCCTTTATGAAAAGAGAGGAAAAAATGCCATTTCATAATTCATAGCAATGGACCATACATTCCTCCAACAAAGTTGACAAAGTGACACAGATCATTATCATTTATAGCTGTATTTTACAATTCATGCTGACTCGTGCCCAGTTGTTACCTTGCATGAAAAACACAGATTTTCATGAACTCTCGGTGTAGATCATGAACTGCGTGAACTGAGAAGTGTATTAAAAGCTCTGTAAGATTAAGGTTTGTCATATATATATATGTGTGTGTGTGTGTGTGTGTGTGTGTGTGTGTGTGTGTGTGTGTGTGTGTG
>NW_005187668.1:715090-716591 GCF_000239375.1 Pundamilia nyererei | reverse complement strand
TGTGTGTGTGTGTGTGTGTGTGTGTGTGTGTGTGTGTGTGTGTGTGTGTGTGATTTTGTGTTTTTCTTTGTGTCAGTTGGGATAATGAATAGAGGGAATTTTACTTTAGCCACAGACATCCTGAAGTAGGATGTCTATGGCTGTGATACAATGTAGCTATTTTATTTTAGAGGCTATGGGACAGGTTTATTAAGCAAAGCAAATGACTGTGATGCTGCAATCACAGTGTGATCTATTAACAGTGTTCTTTAATTTATATATAAAGACCAGCCAGTGCATTTCAGCAATTAGTAACCAGCATTATACCAAGAGCAGCGCAAATTATTGACTCAGAAACCTGCTAACCTGATGAGGGAGGATTAGGGCAAGTATGACGTAGGCCTATCAACAAAAATAATATAGCATAAGCTCAGCTTTTACTTTTTAGGTGTTTCTTGCTGAAAACAGAGCAAAAATTCAGATGATTGAGAGGAGGATGAATGAGAATTTATATGTTTCTGATTCAGGGATAACTATTCTAAGGGAAATTGCTGGGCACTGTACTTTAGGTACTTAAGTGAAGGGCAGTTATCCAGAGGAAAACTGCATTATTATATACTATTCCACCATATGAGCATGTGTCTGTGTGTAACACACATTACTTACCATCACATCCCATGCCCTCAATGCCAGAATCAGCCCTACTGAGGAAGACCTTCCCAATGGCCTTCCATCCAAAAACTAATAGTAATCCATAGCCACTCATGCAATTAACTAATAGATATATATTTAATGAATCTTTTCATGATATACCATCACACTGTAAGTAAAGACAGAAGGAAAGTAAGAAACGTGCATTTTCTGTGAATTAACAAAACCTTTGTTTTATAATTACAGGACAGCTATGATCTATCATCATTTTCGGTATTATTTCACATACTTACTTCTTACAATTTAAACCCAAAGAGTCATGCTGATGGATTTTGTTCATTTACTACAGCAGCTTTTCTTTATTATTTAGAAAAACTGAGATATAATGAAACTCAAATTGCACTTCTTTTCCTTATAGATCTTGGATCCAGATCTGGGATCTCCTTCCAGGTCTGGACAAGGGCATCAGCTAGACCAGGTCCTGGACAGTCTGACGTGTAACCAGGTGGAGTGAGATGGACCTAAACACAATGTGCTAGAGTTGTTCTATCGGTGTTCTATTAGGTCAGGCAAGCTTTGGTGCCTGTAAATGGAATCAATTCCTTGATCCACCAGAAACTATTTGCATACTCTTGCCATGCGATGCCAAGCACCAAGAGAAACCAAGATTCAGTGTACCAATATAGGGTTTGACACTGGGTTCAAGGACTTCATCCAGATACCAAATAGCAGTCATTTGGTATCTGGCATGTAGAGTTCTATGTGTCCCTCCATGGATATGTCACTGACCCACTACCAAACTGATCATGCTGAATGATGCTACAAGCAACATAACACTCTTCACAGCTTCTCCAGACACTAATATATATAT
>NW_005187668.1:699973-715040 GCF_000239375.1 Pundamilia nyererei | reverse complement strand
AGCGAGAGAGGGGGGGAGAGGGAGAGAGAGAAAGGGTGTTGTATACAAAACAAGGACCTTCCTAGTAGTACATGAACGCGGCACGAAACACGCCCCTCTTCATCATCACTGGCACTCCCACAATGCAGCGGGGTAATGTATTAACATGGCGTCAATGCTTGCTGTTTTGACCAGGGCCGTGGGATTTGAAAACATTATGTAGACCAGAACCATGGAGATAGCTAAATAATAATTTCGAATCAACTTAAGAGTTCGAAAGTAAGTCAGTGCGTGCTCTGTTGTGTTGCAATGGTTTAAGCGTCTCCTTTGTGTTTTTTATGACTTGCTGCTGTGTAGTAAGTGAGTACCAGTATTATTTATTTCCCGTAGCTAGCTCAGGCGGACGACCGGGCATCGCAGCTAACCTCAGTAACATTACGGAGAGGGCTAACAACATACTCTGCAGAGCAAAGCAACCCCAGGAAGTAAGCGTGAAGCATTCCCATAACGTAAGACGGTACATTTAACCTTTAATGGTAAGCTTTTTAAGTTTATTCTATTTTAACGCATATTTTTTTTCTCTGCGTGATGGCATCTTCCTCCCTTATTTGTTGCTCGGAAGTTTAGCTAACTGTGTGTGTTAGCTTTCGGTGTTGTGTTTAAGTTTGTTTTTCTCCAAACTGAAACACACGGAAGCCCCAGTGAGTAGTAATGTCTGCAACCCCTAACCTGTGGTTTACTGTAAAACGAAATTAATCTCCAACTGCGATAGTGGAGGTGGATTTCCAGGAACAGACCTGGGGGGAAAGCAATCAGGGTGGTAAACTGTCTATTTGGCATTTGTGTTTGATCTAAAAACGCTAGTTTGATTACGTTGGAACTACGATGCTAACTTTTGTTTGATTAATTTCGGCATTTTATAGACAAATTGGTCTGTTGCTTTATGACGAATGAAAATGATCATTAGCAGCAGTGTGGATCTCTGTGCTAAACGATTTTTGTTTTAACTGAGAATATTACAAACGAGCTTTATAAATTGTACTGTATGTGCACATCTGTCATAGTTTTTGTTTAGTGTGCTCACAAGATATTTTAGTTTGATTTCATAAAAACCTATTGATGTGCTCACTTGGTAACTTGGCTCTGGGATTTTCTGTGTTCAGCGTGGACAATGCATAATAAAAATGATCTGTTTGAACTCTAAAGACAAAGTTAAAGTTGCTCTGTAACGCCCCCCGCTCATCTTTATTACTTTTAAACAATGATAAATCCTTTAAACAAAAGAGTAAAAGGTAAAGATCTGACCCAAAATTAACTCAACACTTCCTTATTTATTTGTAACTTGGTTATTCACCTTTTTAATGAGTCAAAGTCAACTCTTTTAAAAAATAAAGGGAAAAAATCTGTTATTAAATTATTTTTTTTAAATAAACAATAAACTAACAATTATGAACTAAAGATTTTTCTCTAAGTTACTCATTCAAAGTTTACATATGCATTCGGCTAGTCAGCTTCACCTGAATTGTTAAAACAATGCACAACACATTTCACTGCAGATACAATTTATTTTTTCTTCTTTTCCTAGACTTTGGGTGGCCTGCCTCCCTGGCCATCTTCAGTGTGGTGTTGACTCCACCAGGAATAAGAGCAGAAGAAACAAAGGGATGGATGAGTCCTTGACTCCAGTAAAGACAGTCAAACAGTCTCAGCTCAGAGGAGCTAAAGCTTTATCCACTGAGAAATCAAATAAAGAGACTCTTGTGCTGAGAGAGGGTCATAAGTCTGCAAGCCGCAGCAAAGAAAACAGCACGACTGCCAAGGATGAACATAATATAGGCAGCCAGGTTAGCCGTGGGCAAGGCAAGACTTCTACAGATACTCCCCAGGACAAGAGAAGAGGTCGGCCATCCAGATTGAGTAGGCTGACTGGAAGAACAGGTTCTGGGGAGAGAGGCAAAGGAAAAGGGGCAAGCTTACAGCAGCACCTGGTGCCACAGGCTTCTGAGTCCAGAACATCTCTTTCTGCAGACAGCAGCCCCTCAGCAAACAAAGAGAGCAGCTCTTCTGTAGTGCCTGTTACCCCTGACAAAGGGCTTACAGAGCAGGCTAGGAGCTCTACTAGAGCCCTGGCAAAAGAAAAATCCCAAGGTGGGTTGTAAAGCATTTTTCCTGAAATGAAGAAGTCTTCTTCATCAAATAGAGCTCCAGTAAAGTGCTTTGTGTTTGCTGTTTTTTTTAGTGTTGAAAGCCGCAACACTGATGAATCAGTCTGTGCAAGAGGGCCCAGAGGTGAGGCCCACTGTGGAGGAAGGACCTCTCACAGAGCAACAGCTGGGCCTCCGACAGGCAGAGGAGCGTCTCCGCAGAGACTACATCTACCGACTGCTGAAAGTGAGAAAACCACTCAGTATAACCTTTGTATACCAAATTTTAATAATATGTATGTAATAGGTCCAGAGTTGCTAAATTACTTGACAGTGCAATAATTTTTTTTAATTTGCATTTTTCCACATGTATAAAAATTTTAAAAAGCCACATCTTAATTAGAATGTGTTCATAACTTTATTTTTGAGATACATCGATTTTTATGATACACTTATTTTCATAAACAGCAGCACAAATGAAAATATCCAAATCGAATGGCTCTTCTGTAAATAAAGGGTTAACTAAAGCTTGAGGACATTTTGGCAGTAAGGTCTTGCCTTTACATTGGAATAAATCACGTGTTAAATCTCATTTTCATTTTTGGTGCTAACCTAAATGTGATCATTCTAATTAAACATTGATGCACTGATCATTAATGGCTAATCATTTCTGTCTCATATAAATGGGGAAAAAAGACTAAAAGGCTCATTCTAATAGAAAAGTCTGAGTAAACTCAAGATTGAGCTCAGTTTAAACTGGACGCATTATCGTATTTTTCTACCATTTGGACCATGGTGAAGCCCCTCAGTTCATCTAATTGGCTGCTCCTCTTTAAAATACAAACCAAACCCAAACTGTTCACTGTCTCTAAGATCATACTTAGCAAAGACGGCCTGAAACAGATTCTAGAGTAGTCGGAAGGTTTTGGCTGATGGGAATTTCCTGTACATAAGCTGAGCTTATTTTTATGAAGCCCTGATAATGTTTGATATGAACATTCAGTTTTTAAACAGGATGTATAACAGGATCTGTTCTTCCTAATTTTCGCTATTTCATTCTTCTGTTACCTTGAGTCATTTTCAGAATGTGTGTTTTTGGGTTTTTTTGTACTGGGCACTTTTTCTTTTTTTTTTAATCTCCACCCAGCATGGCAAGGTGAGATCCACTGTTTAATTATAAGCTGGAGGATCCAAATAACAAATCCCCCACATGTAGAGAATAAATTGATTGCCTATGTCTTTGTTTTTACAGCAGTCCCCTGAGTACCCAAACTACCAGTACATATGCAAGCTGTGCTCTGTGCACATTGAGAACATTCAAGGAGCACACAAACACATCAAGGAAAAGAGACACAAAAAAAACATAATGGTGAGTACTTGTGATATGCTGGTGTTTATCTGAGTGGACTGATAGGAAGATTTTAAAATAGTTTACACATTCTGCTTGTGACATGTTAGGAGAAACAAGAGGAAAACGAGCTGCGTGCCCTGCCACCTCCTTCTGCTGCTCAGCTGTGGGCTGTCAATGCCGCTGTCCTAGAAACTGCCAGGCAGCAAGGGATATCAGATGAAGACTTTGAGATTCGAAAGACAGTGGTCAGCAGGATGGAGATCATTATACAGAAACACCTCACAGGTTGTATGATGTGATCGCATTCAGTCAATTCCTTGATTTTATCTTTATTGACAGTTGGCAGTCTTTCTGTGAGAGTTATTCTGCGTAGACTATAGATCTGCCTGACGTTGATTCTTTGGTTTCCAGCTTGTTCGCTCCGTCTCTATGGTTCGTGTCTTACCCGTTTTGCCTTCAAGACAAGTGATATCAACATTGATGTCACCTACCCTCCCTCAGTAAGTCTGCTGCTAATAGTTTGCAATCCATTTACTCTTAACACAAAAGCACAATGACAGCAGTGACCTTTTCTTATGTCTGTTCAGATGACACAACCTGAAGTCTTAATTCAGGTTCTGGAAATCCTCAAAAACAGTCGTAAGTTTTCTCAGTTGCATTTTATATTAAGTTGATGTGCTGGTTATTAAGCTGTATATAACTCCAGATTAGCTGAATGCTGTTTCGCCCCCCAATCTGCATTTTTTGTTTTCAATTTGGCTGAAACCCATCATTTAAAAAAACAAAACAAACAGTAATTGATTGTTTTCTCCCTAGCCGAGTTTTCTGAGGTGGAGTCAGACTTCCATGCCAAAGTACCTATCGTGTTCTGTCGGGATGTTAGCAGGTGAGCATTAGCAGGATCTCTTTTTGTCCCTCCATGTTGTATGTCTATGACACAGCATTGTCTTCAGTGACAGAATAAGTTAAATGTAAGGCTAGGGAGTATAGGGCTGCTCGATTATGGCAAAAATGATAATCACGATTATTTTCACTGAAACTGAGATCTCGATTATTTGACAATATTTATTTAACCCTTTAAGACCTACTGTAGAACCAAGTCTGCCAGAGCTTATATTATTTTTTTTTTTTTTACATGTTGTAGTGCCATTTGTGGGAACATTTCAAGTTGCTATACATCAATACAACTGTTAATCCATACATATTATTAAAATATGGGCTATAAGTCCATAGTAACTACATTAATTGCAAAAAAAAGTGCAATAAACTACAAAAAAATTGAAAATCGTTTTTGTTTTGTTTTTTTACATATATTTCTACTTGGAGAAATTTAAGAGGTTTATCCCTCAAAAGTTTAAATACAAAAAAGTTGCAAAAAATAGTTTACAACAACAGGAAATTTATTTTGAGTGTCTTAATAGTTTTATTTTGGAGATACAGCAATTTTTATATACTGCAGGAAAAACAAAAAAACAATCCTATGATGCAAATTTGCAAAGAAAACAGCACGTGCATCAAAATAAACTATTTCCAGCAGTGCAATTCGAGTTCTAAGCATCCCAGCAACTATTCAGAAAAGTCAAACATGACTTATAAAAACACCAGTATAGGCTTTTAAGGCCTACAAGTAAAAAACTACATTTTCCGCGAAAATGACGCCACTTCCGGTTTTGGGCAGGAAATGGCGGACATGCGAACTATCTGTTTCAATTTGCGAAGTGTTACGAACAGCTGATCGGATCGGCAAAGCCTGTTTGTGGAATATTATGTTTTTGTTCCTGCAAGCTCTTTTTATGCAATTTTTATACACACAGGCTTAAATACAGTCCCGATCAAAAGTTTAAGACTACCTCAAAAATGGCAAATCATATTTTGCATGGTTGGATCTTAACAAGGTTCCAAGTAGAGCTCCAACATGCAACAAGAAGAAATGGGAGAGAGAGATAAAAAAAAACAATTTTTAGAGCATGCAATTTATTGAAAACGCTTAAACTAAAAAAGGCAGTTTTACACCTGATCAAAAGTTTAGGACCACATGCCTTTAAATGGCCAAATCTGTGCAAAAATATGGAGTCATTGTCATTTTCTGTCAGGTAGTCACTGATGGCAAAGACAAAAAAAAAAGTTCCACTTCTCTAATGTGGTCGGGTTGTTGAACTGCATAAGCAGGGTCTTTCACAGCACGCCATCGCTGCTGACGTGGGGCTCAATAAAACAGTCATTTGGAATTTCTTAAATCAGCGGTCCCCAACCTTTTTTGCGCCACGGACTGGTTTATGCCCGACAATATTTTCATGGACCGACCTTTAAGGTGTCGCGAATAAATACAACAAAATAAAACTAGTACCGGTACCGAAAACAAGAAAATTTATTCATAACACACGTGAAAAGACCCAGGAAAACCGAGTAAACGATAACAAAATAACGCTGAAAACCGATAAAAACCCTGAAAACTATACATTTCACACCTGAGCCTCAACTCTCGTGGCCTGGTACCAAACGACTCACGGACCGGTACCGGTCCGAGGCCCGGGGGTTGGGGACCGCTGTCTTAAATGATCCTGAGGATTATGGAACAAAAACGTCAGGTGGAAGACCCCCCCCCCCCAAAAAAAAAAAAAAAAAAAAAAAAAAAAAAAATTCACCAGCAGTGAGCCTGATGATCCTGTTGGCTGTCCTTGAAGAAACTGGACGATCCTCGATCAGCGTTACTGGGGCTGCAGTTGGCACCGGCGTTACTGGTGCTGACTGGAGCCCCATAACTATCAGACGGCATCTGAGACTGAAGGGCTTCAAAAACAAAAAATGTCTTTAGGGACCTCATCTCCTTGAACGCCACAGAACTGGCCATTTGGACTTTCCAAGAGAGCACCAAACATAGAATGTTTAAAGGTGGAAGAAAGTTTAAGTGTTTGATGAGAAAAAAAAAAATTAACCTTCATGGTCTGATGGATCCCACTTGCAATGTTTTCTACGCACCACAGTGGAGGGGGGGCCATAATGGAATGGGATGCCTTTTCCTTCAGTGGAGCAATTGAGGGTTCTGGAGGTGCAGGAATGTCAAACGGCTGTTGGCTATGTCCAGATGTTTCAGAGAGCATCTTTCGTGACTGAGGGCCCTCCTCTGTGTGGTTACGACTGGGTTTTTCAACAGGACAATGCTACAGTACACAATGCCCGCAGGACAAGGGACTTCTTCCAGGAGAATCACAGGTTTTTTGGAGGTGTGGTCCTAAACTCGAACAGCTGTAAAACATCCTGTTTGAGTTCAAGCATTGTTTTAATCTCCCAAGACCCGAACTCTTTCATGGCTTGCATTTTTAATTTTTCTTTGATATTTGGGCTGATTGTTTTTACATTCATCCGGTCCCAAAGAATTACGAGATTGTTTTTTTGCTTACCTAATTTTATGTTTCTGAGAAAAATGAGAGCCACATTCGTTTTAAATTTTGATAGAACAGTGGCAGTATAATGTCCTCGTAAGTGGATATCAGGCCCTTGTAGAAAAAAAATTAAGTATTTTGGTCTAGACAACCCAAAATGTGATGTCCACATATGTGGATGCCAGGTCCTAGGAGGCTTAAAAAACAAATGTTTTGCTCACTCCCATTTCTTCTTGTTGAATGTTAAGGGTCTACTTGGAACCTTGTTAAGATCCAACCATACAGTAAATGACTTTTTTTTGCTTGCTATTTTTCAAGTGGTCTTAAACTTTGGATCAGCACTGTATATACATCCAGCCCAGTAACATTTAGATAAATGTCGCTTTTAACAAGTTGCACCTTGACCAGATGGTTTTGGTAGCCATCAACAAGCATCTGAGATAATTTTGACTCTATATTTGACTGTTCTCCTTGGCAGAATTGGTACCTGGCTTTTAAGCACAGCTGTAGGTAAATAAAAGCAATCCCAAATCATAAGCAATGCTTCACCGTGCCTGTGGTGAACTTTTGATAGAAGTTTTTCCATTCCTCCCACCCACACTTACCTTTCAGAATTGTGGTCAGAAAGTTCAGGTTTTTTTTTTTTTTTTTTATCAGATTGGAACACATTTTCTCTCATGCCTTTTGGAGAGTTGATGCATTTCTTTGTAAGCTGTAACCTGTTTTTTGTTTGCTTTTATCCACTTTGATGTATATGATATATCTAATGCTTTGTAAGTGGTTTTTAAAAAACAAAAAAACTGACTAATACCTTTCGACCGCTAGACTTTGATGCTTTTTAGGCTCTTAGCAAACCATGACTTCTGCCGTAGCAGAAAACAGTGAAGTTCGGGACAGCAGCTGAACTCTATTTGGGGTTAATCAGAGTCTCTTAATTGATGGCAGGCATGTTCCCAGGAAGTCTGTTGTAACACCTTTTGATTTATCACAGTATTAGTTTAAGGATGTGGACACTTATGCAACTAGCTTAATTTTTTGAATATATTTTTTCCTAACAACTTTGTTTTTCAGTTGAATTGTAAAGGCTTCTAGGTCACATTAAAAATGGGAAAAGTGTATACACCGTTTATGTCCACTGTATATATTACAAAAATAAATATGAAAATTCTAAAGTAAGTTGTGAATTATCAAAATGTATTAAGTGCCCAGCCTATATAAAGCCTGTGTGTGGGAAATCACTGAGGCCTGCAGTCTGGTATTGTTTTTTGTTTTTTAATGTGACCTCTTTTTCAGATCATGAGCCAGTGAGACATTATGACAGTTAGAATTTGGTCCAGCTAATTGTCATCTTCCCCCACCTCTGTTTCTTCACAGCGGTCTGATGTGTAAAGTGAGTGCAGGAAATGATGTTGCTTGTCTTACGACCAATCATCTGGCAGCCCTGTCTAAACTGGAGCCCAGACTGATTTCATTGGTGTTGGCCTTCCGCTACTGGGCAAGGGTAAGCCTGTTTCGGACACTCAGAATGCATACACCTAATACATGTGTCATTTGTTTAGTTCTCAGCATGTTGCAAAAGTATCTTTGTGTCATGATACTTGATAATTAATGTGTTTATGAAATGGCACAAAGGATATAGTGGATGTTTTGGATATGAAAACTGACGGACCAGAAATAATGATGATGTAATGGAAGTGGGTTTTTTTTCTTTTTGTTTTTTGTTTTTTTAAATCTCTTGTTAAAAGAGTTATTTTCAACCTCATTTGTGTACAAATATAAAACTTATATGCCCAAATGGCAAACACAGATGATCTGTTGGTCTGTATGATGTATTGTTTGGACCAAATTTTGCTTTGATGTTTCGCTGAAAGCAAAAATAGATTTTTTTTTTCTTTTATGTATTTATCCACACAGTTGTGTCACATTGACTGTCAGGCTGAAGGTGGCATCCCTTCATACTCCTTTGCCCTCATGGTGATCTTCTTCCTGCAGCAGAGAAAAGACCCTATCCTCCCTGTCTACCTGGGCCCCTGGGTAAGTTACTGAGAAAGGGCCACTCTGTATCTGTGCTCCTTGGCAAATAACCAACGTTAAACAAAATTATTTTTAAATCCCTTTCTTTATATTTTAGAACCTGGAATAGGGTTGGGAGATATAGTTTCAAAATTGTATCTGAGATTTCTGAGAGTATTTCCATAAAGTTTGCGACAATGAGATTTTTGAGAGTATAGGGGAAAAAATACAGAACAATGATTGGAGCATAAAGCTTCTGAGCAGCAGCAGTTATAAGTACAAGTGAATGAAGGGCATTTACCACCTTCATCTTCAGAGAGTTACTGTCGTTAGTGACACTTTACCTATTTCAAAGTGTGAAATGTATTGACGCAGCATCAGCATTATAGTGCAGTAGTAGTGATGCAATATTATACCAAGTGACACAGCATACCTCAAATATGAACACAAAGGTAACCACCGTGGCGTTTTTCAATTCAGTTCAATTCAATTTTATTTATATAGCGCCAAAGCACAACAGTTGCCTCAAGGCGCTTTACATTGTAAGGTAGACCAAACAATAATACATCAGAGAAAAACCCAACAATCAAATGACCCCCCTATGAGCAAGCACTTTGGCGACAGTGGGAAGGAAAAACTCCCTTTTAACAGGAAGAAACCTCCGGCAGAGGGAGGGGCGGCCATCTGCTGCGACCGGTTGGGGTGAGAGAAGGAAGACAGGAAAGAAGACATGCTGTGGAAGAGAGACAGAGGTTAATAACAAGTACGATTCAATGCAGAGAGGTCTATTGACACATAGTGAGTGAAAAAGGTGACTGAAAAGGAGAAACTCAATGCATCATTGGAATCCCCCGGCAGCCTATGTCTATTGCAGCATAACTAAGGGAGGATTCAGGGTCACCTGGTCCAGCTCTAACTATATGCTTTAGCAAAAAGGAAAGTTTTAAGCCTAATCTTAAAAGTAGAGATAGTGTCTGTCTCCCGAATCCAAACTGGAAGCTGCTTCCACAGAAGAGGGGCCTGAAAACTGAAGGCTCTCCCTCAAGCCTAGAAGTAATAGATTTTCAGTGGAAATCTTAAGTAAATATATAACTGCTTAACCTTTTAGTTAAGAACAGTTAAGAATAACTAAAGTAACTTAACTGTGTAATGCTTCAGAAGCCTGTACAGCAGTGTAATATATTAAAACTAGTGGTGCAACGGATCACGGTTGATCTGTAATCCGAACCGATCCCACTCCACGGTTTGGCACGCACGTGATCCGAAGATTCGAAAAAGAAGGAAAAAAGGTATGTGTATGGTGCGCGTGGTCAGTCTGTCAGGGGATATTTATGGTCAGCGCTAGCGGTCCAAGTGGAGGAGCAGAGGAGTTTGCGGTATTTAAGCAGCCCTTTGCTGCCCAATCCGACCGGGCTAAAGCTATTACAAAAGCTACTGGAGTGTTTAGCTGCAGACGGGAGGCCGTATTCCCTTGTGCAAAACAAGGGGTTTAAACTATGATAAACGTGCTTGAGCCACACTATGATATCCCGTTGCGTGTCCACTTCAGTGACAGGATCGTACCCAGGCATGTATGAGCAGGAAAAGTTTAACGTTACGGCTGAACTGTCCCAGGCACCTTAATTTGTTTTTATATAATTGCGTGGAATAAGTCTTGAGTTGAATGTTTTTAATAGGCAAAAAATACTTAAAAAGTTAATATGTAAATGTTAAAAATTTTTTCTTTTTTTCTTTTTTGCTGATCTGAAAATTGATCCGATCCGTGACTTAAAACCATGATCCGAACCGAACCGTGAGATTTTTGATCCGTTGCACCACTAATTAAAACTGAAAAATGTTCAGTCTTGGGTTCAGTTTTTTAACCCGCTGTGGTAAGCGGTAAACCCACCATGTAACCACATCAACAATTTCCATCCACTGTTTGCACTCTGCAAGTGCAACTTGCAAGTAAGGTTACACATTAGAGAACACAAATGCATAGTGTTACTAGAGCAACAACAAATTTTGACATCATATGACACTTTCACATCATGTCAAAGGTTTTACCAGTGGTAGCAGGGCCCAGACAGTGTAATGTTGACAGTGTCTGAGCATCTAATGGACAAAATGACCCACATTTTCTGTCTGTGTGTCTTCAGGATAGTTTGGTTAAAAAAAACAATCCCACATGGCTCGAGTCCCTATTTGGAAACTAGGTGTAAATACAAGACGTTGATGGAAAATTGTATCATTCTTGTCACGAATGGACACATTGATGCAAAAGTACAACACTAAAAATATCCTGTGTTGTTGCTTAGATTATCTCATCAGACTTTTTGAGCACTATGCTGTATGCTCTGCCTGTGTAATAACGAAAACTCTTCTGATGCTGTAAATCATTAGTTTTCTTTAAAGATGCCTACCTATATTATACCTATGCATTTATCAGAAGGTAATGATAAACTCACTGTTTATGAAATGTTTAGCAGATCTTTTTTCCTGTTAGTTTTTAAAAAGATAAATAAAACAAATAAAATAGGTTTTATGAGACTTGTTGCAGTTTTCCACATGGTTACAAATGTGGATGACACAGGGTGAAGAACAGAAATGATTTCATTACAAACTTGATCTAATGTTGCTCACTGAGATTCATTGCTTTTAAATAGTGTAAGGTCTAAAAACATCCCCTGCAGAACAGGATATGAGATGGTGTCAATTCTAGTGGCAGTAGCTTCTCTATGTGAGTGACGGAGCTACTTGTTGTGCTGGTTAAACAAGTAATGCCACACTAATGATGCACACCTGCTACAATGACTTTGAGTAACATACAGAGATTTTATAGCTTTTTCACACTTAAGTTGTAATCTGTCAAATTTTAATTTGATCCGGCATCCAATCACCTGAATCACCCGAGAAGCTTCTTCAGTTCTAAAAGTAAAGAAGCTTCTCGAATGAGAGGTGAAACCTCTTCAAGGAAACTTGAAGTCCAGACATTTTACTTTTCAAGCTCCTTAGACAGGAAGAAGAGTAGTTCTTATATACCCGTCAAACCAAACTGGTTGTGGATCGTTTTGTGTAAACGAAAAAACATTTCTTGGAAAGGATGTTGGTTATGAATATTTTAAAATAATTTTTGATGCTTTAAGCACATCATCTCTATAGCTCATGTTTCCAAAACTGGGCAGCTAACAATCTAGAGTGAGAAGTGGCATGGCAGGCTAGAAAAATATACATTTACATATACATTTAATCTGCAGTTAGGTGATCTTTTAAGGCTGCAAAGCTGCCATATTTCTGCTTTGCAGCCTTAAAAGATCTTAAAAGAAAGTGTTTTTTGGGGATTTAAACATACAGTACTGTGCAAAGGTTTTAGGCCACCTTTTATTTCTTTATATTTTGCTAGGAAATTGTAAAAAGGTATAGTGATTTATTAAAATGCAAATATACAACATTAAAAAAAAACCTTTAGTTCCTCTGTCTGAATTAGGTGATGAGTTTGGGGAAAAACTACAGGTTTACAATGGTTTGGTTGGTTTACACATAGAGAAAAATTCAAGTGAACTCCGAGCCAATCAAAATGTGTCAGTCTGCTTATTAGGCAGATGTATCTGGGGTGGGAGCAATAAAAGTAATACAGGAAGAAAGTGCTGTGTGAGAAAAGTGAGAATTTACATTCATTTCACAGCTAGTTGCAAGACCTTACAGAGCTTTTACATTTATAGTGCAGAGCACTTTCCCACATTGAGAATAAACAGCATATTTTGCTACAGGACACTTTCTTAGCTCGGGCTGGGGTCACTTTCACGCCACAAACAAACCACTCGAGTTCATTTGGAACTGTAGTGAGATCACCCCCTCCAAAGTGTCTCTGTGCGGTTGCTTTGGTCGACATCCAAGTGTGATTACTGTGTTTACACCTAAACAAATACACCACACCAAGGGCAAAATGAACATGGTTTGATTTAGGCTACGTCCACACTAATGCGTTTTCGTTTGGCCTCCTGTCCACACTGAGACGGCGTTTTCCTCAAGGAAACCTTGACCAATTAAACAAAGATAGCAGAGGGCATTATACAGCAGTTGTTTTCATTGCTCTCAATTTTGACAGTCCTAAAAATGATTAATATCAGTTTGTACATGCTCCAGATAGCTTTTCTTCAAATTCTTTAATTCTCACTTGCTTTGGCGCATGCGCATTATTGGAATATAAGCGTTTTGGGCCGTTTCAATGTGGACGCACAACTCTGTGAAAACGATGGAAAATGCTAGTGTGGACGCGAAGCGTTTTCAGGCGAAAACGCCGTTTTCAAATCTATCTGGGCTAGTGTGGATGTAGCCTTAAACTGACCAAACCGGTGTGAAAACATTCTAAGAGAAGCTTGCTTTGTTTTGCTACCTGTTATGATCCCACAGCACCTCAATAATGTTGGGATCTGGCTCTGTGGGGACATTCCATGACTGGCAGTGTTCCATTATGTGTTTTTCTATCTGTATGAATTGACTGCATTGGTTTTTGGTGTCATTATCATGCTGAAAATGAAATTGTTGCCAAACTTTTCCAGATGGTACTGAAATCTGACAGTATTTTTAGTGTTCATAATTTCATTAGTTTTGACAAAATTCAAACACCACTAGCTGGAATGCAGCCACAAATCATGACGGGGCCTCCGCTGTGTTTTACTGTAGACACTCCCGTGTTGACAATGATTTGAATCACAAATTTAAAAATCAGATTCATCACTCCATAAGACCACTGATTTTCAGTCAGGCTTCTGCCTTTTGACCTTCTTTGCGATGTATCAAAAGTACGACAGTAGTAAATATTAGTAAAAATATAGCTGTGATATCAGATTCTACAGGCTAAAATGGCTATTAAAAACAAGCTAGTGATCTCTTTGCTAACTGTTTTACTTTGCTTCTACTCTCTGTTATGTTTGGCTTTGCTTTTCTCCTGCAGATTGAAGGCTTTGATGTCAAACATGTGGATGAATATCATTTGACTGGAATTACAATGGACATGTATGTCCAGTGGGAGCATAGACCTCCGACCTCTACTGAAGGACGGGGAGAGAACAGAAACGAGGCCAGGGGAGAAGGCAGAGCCAAACCTCAACACCGCAATGATGCCCCTAACTCAGAGGGCTTGGTAAGATTTGTTTTACCTAACTCAGTGACAGTGTTGATACTCTCGCTTTTGCCCCTGGGTTTTGCACTAACCATAGCTGCTTTCACCTAAAGATCCGCCTAACCTTCAACGTGGGTAAAGATGTTGCGCTGGGCCAGTTATGGTTGGAGCTCTTACGTTTCTACACACTGGAATTTGCACTTGAAGAATATATCATCAGCATCCGCTTAAAGGACCTCCTCTCTAGGGAAGTGAAGAACTGGCCTCGTCGCAGGCTTGCTATCGAAGGTAAGAGATAGTTCTATTGCAAAACTCACTTTCCAAGCATAGAGAAATGGAGAAATTCATTCATTCTTATATTCCTAGATCCGTTTGCCTTGAAGAGGAACGTTGCTCGAAGCTTGAACAGCCAGATGGTCTTTGAGTACATCCAAGAGCGTTTCAGAACAGCTTACAAGTACTTTGCTTGCCCTCAGAAAAAGGGCACCGGAGGACACCAAACAAAGAAGAAAGCAAGGGCACAGGGTGTAAAATTGGAAGAAGCTGGGAAGAAAGAGCCTTCATCTACAAACAAGGATGAGAATAACATCAAAGCAGAAAAAAGCCAGAGTGTTCAAAGAGGGCACCAGGGATCAAAGGAGGACGAAGAGCCTGACAGTGATGATGAAGATGGTTCAGATCCATCCAAAGAAAGAAATGAGAGCACTTTAGACACCCGCCTCATGGACATGCTTCTCAGTGAGGGAAACACACTTTCCTCCTCCCCCAATGGCCTGCTGGACAGTGACAGGGAAGAAGAAGAGGAAGAGGAGGATAACGGAGTTTCAGAGGATGACGGCCCTGTTGCACCAGATGATCTGCACTATGTGTTTGACAAGATGATTTTCACTTGTGGAAAGGTAAATAGTAATTAATGTCATCCATCCATTGGATAAATATTTGTAAATGCCTTAGCAAGGCACAACATTTTGTATGTAATGTAGTTTGAGATAAGGCTTCTGACCTGTTTATAATAGAGATCCATTAAACTTGTTGCTGTAGTATAGAAGAAGCATAGGGTTGCAAAGGGGCGTAAAATTTCCGGTAAATTTCC